>NC_090859.1:3889612-4044612 GCF_024217435.2 Syngnathus scovelli
GCCACACCATGTCAGGGGTGATGCTGGTAGCGAGAACATTGATGTTGCACGGTTCATGATTGCAAATCGAGGAACAAACAGAGGAAGTTTCATAGTTGGACGTAGTGTGCATAATCAAAGGATCGAAAGACTGTGGGCAGAAGTAAACAGGGTTGTGTCAGCATACTATAAAGACCTTATCCTCTTCATGGAATATGTCAGAGTTTTAGACAGCACTGACCCTCTTCACATTACAGCTCTTCAACATGTTTATCTTCCTAGAATAAACAGATCTGTGGATGAGTTTGTGATCCAGTGGAACAACCACAGCTTGAGGACAATGGCGAGTCGGTCCCCACTGCAGCTGTGGACAATGGGAATGCTCCAACTTCCTCAGGATCAAAGGCCACTCAATCGTGTGCCTGTGCAACCCCCTTATGATCACCAGTGGGATGTGGAGTTAAGGCCCATCAACCCCTTCACTGATGATGGAAATCATGGAATTGAACTTTTTGTCAGAGCATGTGACCTACTTGAGAGATAGTCTACTAGCATTAGTAATTCAGTTGTTCCACTACTGTGATATAATATATTGTCACAGACCTGGATATAAATAAGTAATTTGAGTTTTAATCGTTTAAGGGATAATGGACAAAAGGAGTGTACAGGTCAAAGGACCTAAGATTTTCTCATAACATACTATTCTTTCATATGATGTATCACCATATAGATATTCTTTCTCCAGGCTGTTAGGGCCCTGAACTCGCTACCCCCTTCTGCGTAGCGTGCGGCACTGTTGCGCTATTTTCGGGAATGTCTGCTGTACGCGCACTTGCTCCTTTTTTTTTTTTGCTCCTCTTATTTATTTATTTATTTGTTGTGTTATTTATTCATTATTTATTCAGCACGCTTTTGTTATACTTGTTTACTTGTTTACTTGTTTGTCTGTTGTGAGCCATGTCTTGTCACCGTGGGATAGGGGGGAACGAAATTTCGGTTTCTTTGTGTGTCTTTGGCATGTGGAGAAATTGACAATAAAGTTGACTTTGACTTTGATACTGTAAGTTTCATATGATGTATCACCATATAGATACTGTAAGTGCCATGCATTTTATATTCAATTGTGGATAAAGTATTCAGTTCTTTTCAAATAAAAGTATATACAGTAAGAGTTTGACTCTTTCAGTTGTACTGTTAAAAGCATAGGGTTCTCAAACTTTTCCACTTCCGGACCCCTAAACTGACACAAACTGAGATGTAGTGAAGTAGAATTATAAAGTATCATGCAATGCAAATGCTCAAGTAAAGGCCTGGCAAAGACCTGAAATCTTTATTTAAGAACAATTGGGTACATGTACTAGTTACTGCCCACGACATGACAAGTCAGGTATGTACATTTCCCAGTGATACTAAATTGACAATGAACCAGTCCACACAAAGTAGGAACACAAAACCATCCATCAGAAGGCCTCACACATAAAATACAGGCATCTTGAAAGAGAGTTTTTTTTTCTAAAAGTAATTTTCTTTGGGCTGACTTTAACTTTTACAGTATACAGTCAGAGTTCTGACTTTTTTTGTAGAATGAATTTAAAAAAAAAGTTCCCCATTAAAAAAAATATTCAGTGGCCCTAATACTCATCCATATTTACAGTACTGGTAAAGGAAAGGTAAAAACTGCACTGTATGCATTATGAAAATAATTAACCATGGAATACTGTAAACAAAAATTAGTTCCATAGCAATAATCTCCGCCAGGCATAATCTCACATACATTTGTCTGTATGTCCGCAGTCCGCTGTGTGAGCAACGTGACAATGTGTCGCCGTCCATCAAATAGCCTGCGTTCAATACTAAATTAAATATTCAGCCTGCATGGTTGTGGGTGACTCTAATGATATCTATATGAACAGCTTCTCTTTTAGTTCATGCAACCCATGCAACCGCTGCAGCTTTCCATTCTCTAACCTCTACAAGTGCCGCGCCGGAGCGCAGTGCCATAACGCAGCAGTCCACAACCTTTTTTGCACCACGGACCGGTTTAATGTCAGACAATATTTTCACGGACCACGCTCAACGTGCGGTTTAAATTAACCCTACCTATTCTTACCTCTTCTGTTTTGGGCCCTTTCTAGTGATTGGGCGTAGATTGTACAGGGGGGCTGTTGTGGGGCACTGCTGTGAGGTCGATGGCAAACTGAGGTTGCGATGATTAACAGAAGCCTGGTCTGTTGTGCGCCCAGGTCTGCCCCGATTAAAAGCAGCCTGGACTTCTTCGTCCAAAGCATGATATTGCTGGGCATGTGTCTCCGGGGGATTTTGGGTGGTACAAGCACTCGCCAGTGCATTGACAATTTCATCATTGCTAAGAATAGCTGACACGATATTGCGAGCTGACTGGTTCATAATTGCGGCAGCAACAAAATGCATGTACAAGATGGCGGCAATGATGACGTCAGTCAAGTTTCATTCAATATATTCCGAAGTTCATTCAATATATTCCGAAGTTCATTCAATATATTCCGAAGTTCATTCAATATATTCCGAAGTTCATTCAATATATTCAAGGTTAATTCAATATATTCCGAAGTTCATTCAATATATTCCGAAGTTCATTCAATATATTCCGAAATTCATTCAATATATTCCGAAGTTCATTCAATATATTCCGAAGTTCATTCAATATATTGCGAAGTTCATTCAATATATTCAAGGTTCATTCAATATATTCAAATATTAATTTCCTGAACGGCATGGCATATATATATATATATATATATATATATATATATATATATATATATATATATATATATATATATATATATATATATATATTCGATTCATTTAAATTTAAAATATATTTTATTTTTTGTTACAGTCAATCAATAATGTGAACATGTAGGAGGATGCTTGTGAACTGGGATTTGTGTTTTACAAATATTTTTTCAAAAGAATAAGTTTTTCCAATGTCTTAAAACTAAGCCTGTTGCGTTTTTTGGATACAATTTCTCCTGTCATGGAAAACACCCGCTCACACGGGACCGATGAAGCTGGAGTACAGAAAAATGTCAATGCCAGTTTGAAGAGGTTTGGGAAATTGGTTTTCTGATTGTCCCAGTATCTACTAGGATCCTGGGACCTGGCAATATTGCCCTCTGCCAGGTATGTCCGAACCTCCAGGATGGCATTGGCTGTGGCATTGTTGCTTTGTCTGACCTTCACTGTCCAGATGTTGCCAAAGGTTATCTAAGAAAAATGAATTGGCATTTTAGTGCATGATTTCCAAACAAAAACAAGCAAATAATGCAGAATAGCATGGCTGAAGTGGGTGCAGGCTGTTGTGAAGACGGTCCCGGCTGCGGCTCATTTGTGCGTCCAATTTCAGACACACATTCCGAGCGCAGCCTATTGATGGCCTCATTGCACTTGCGGAACCCGAGTGATTTAAATCTGGGGTCTAGAAGTGTTGCTTGGGTCAACACACTTAATGACTCCAGATTGGAAGCACTGTCTGTGACTCAACCCTTCAGGTGTTCATGCAGGTGTATGGCTGCCTGTGTTTGCAAGGTTGAAACATTTCGCTCTAGTGCAAGACATAGCATTTTCATCATCGGGATGACCTTTGGCCCTGACACTCGCCTCTCTTCAGACAACTCCACTTTCGCTTGATGGAAAGGAGCAAGCACAAGAAGTGTTTCCCCTATGGTGGTGAACTCAATAGCTGTAAGTGGAGTCAAATCAGTTTTTAAAGAGGCCAGACATACCCACACTGATTCCCTCTCATCATGTAGACTTTTCAGCATTTCATAGGTGCTGTTCCAGCGTGTTGGCACCTCATTGATGAGTTTCAGGGTTGGTTGTCCCATCTGTTGCTGCACTTGAGCAAGCTTCTCCTTGGCTGTAGTACTCGATCGGAAGTATGTGACAATGTCCCTAGCTTTGTGTCTGATGGATGCAAGTGTGGGGATCTGATCACATGACTTCCTAACTATTAAATTGAGACTATGTGCAATGCAAATTGAGTGATGAATGTGGAGCTATCTAGTGGATGCAATCATGTTTGGTGCTGCGTCGGTCACAAGACACTTTACTTTACTGGTTATGGCCCAGTTCTCCATCATGCCCCTTTTGGCTTGGGCCAAATTGTCAGCAGTGTGACTTTGTTAAAAGTAATGCACACCCAAAACAGATGTACACGACTGCATATTCTCATTAATGTAGTGACAGGTAAGAGCCAAGTAAGCCTCCATGTTGACAGATGTCCACATGTCAGCTGTTAAACTTACTGCCACAGCTTGCTGTACTTCCATTTTCACTTGTTCCCGTTCCTCCTCATACTTTTTGGCCAACATTTCTTTGATGGTCTTGAAAATGATACCAAGTGAAGTCAAATCAAAAGCAAATCAATATATTTAAAGATTAAATAAATTGGATATATCAACTACTACTTTAAATAGTACAAACCTTGGTTGGCAAAATATATGAGGACTGAAGGACCTGAACCAATTCCCTGAACCCTTCATTTTCTACAACACTAAGGGGCTGGCAGTCCTTCAAAATGAAATTCAGCACAGCCTCTTCCAGTATCTGCTTCCTGAAAGCTTGATGGTTAAAAATAAGGTAAATAATAATTTACCGTATTTGCCGGTGTACAGGTCGACTCGGTGTATAAGTCGACCCCCTAAAATTCGACGGAAATTTACGATTTTATGATATATCCTTTGTATAAGTCGAGCTCAATTGTTGCATTATATTAAACTTCAAAATTCCATATGCGAAATTTATTGACGAAATGTGTTCAAATTCCGGGAGGCCGTGCGCATGCGGCTGTTTATAAGCACCGCGGAGGAGATCGCGGCCGGCGAGCTCGCGCACGCCGCCCGGCACCAACGGGAGGCCGGAAATAGCTCCAAGCCGAGCGGATCGGCACTTTATAAGCACCGCGGAGGAGATCGCGGCCGGCGAGCTCGCGCACGCCGCCCGGCACCAACGGGAGGCCGGAAATAGCTCCAAGCCGAGCGGATCGGCACTTTATAAGCACCGCGGAGGAGATCGCGGCCGGCGAGCTCGCGCACGCCGCCCGGCACCAACGGGAGGCCGGAAATAGCTCCAAGCCGAGCGGATCGGCACTTTATAAGCACCGCGGAGGAGATCGCGGCCGGCGAGCTCGCGCACGCCGCCCGGCACCAACGGGAGGCCGGAAATAGCTCCAAGCCGAGCGGATCGGCACTTTATAAGCACCGCGGAGGAGATCGCGGCCGGCGAGCTCGCGCACGCCGCCCGGCACCAACGGGAGGCCGGAAATAGCTCCAAGCCGAGCGGATCGGCACTTTATAAGCACCGCGGAGGAGATCGCGGCCGGCGAGCTCGCGCACGCCGCCCGGCACCAACGGGAGGCCGGAAATAGCTCCAAGCCGAGCGGATCGGCACTTTATAAGCACCGCGGAGGAGATCGCGGCCGGCGAGCTCGCACACGCCGCCCGGCACCAACGGGAGGCCGGAAATAGCTCCAAGCCGAGCGGATCGGCACTTTATAAGCACCGCGGAGGAGATCGCGGCGCCTCATTGGACTTCCAGCGGCCGGCGAGCTCACGCACCCGCCCGGCACATCCGGGAGGCCGTGCGCACGCGCCAAGTGGCCGAAAATAGCCCCCGCCGAGCGGATCGGCTGTTTATAAGCACCGCGGAGGAGATCGCGGCGCCTCATTGGACTTCCAGCGGCCGACGAGCTCGCGCACCCGCCCGGCACATCCGGGAGGCCGTGCGCACGCGCTAAGTGGCCGAAAATAGCCCCCGCCGAGCGGATCGGCTGTTTATAAGCACCGCGGAGGAGATCGCGGCGCCTCATTGGACTTCCAGCGGGCCGCGCACTCGCGCACGCCGCCCGGTTCAAATTTTCTAAGTGCAACGCACAATGAGATGCATGAGAAACGGCCTTGGTTACCATCACATTTGAAGCGATGAATACGAAGTTAAATTTTATGACTCGGTGTATAAGTCGAGGTCGATTTTTTTCGGTCGATTTTGGATTGAAAAAAGTCGACCAATACACCGGCAAATACGGTAATAGGAATTAATTATCAAGAAAGCAAATGTGAGTAAGTTGTAAACTGGCTGTATACCTGAGTTGTGTTGGGTGTATCTTGGACTTCAGGTTCATGCCTGGCCCTATAATGCCTCAGCATTGAGGAGGTGCTCTTATTTGAATAGGAAAGTTCAGTATAACAAATGCGACATTTAACCTGCAGAAAATAATATGAATAGTAAACTAAGAGTGACTTTGAAATGACATTTAACCTGCAGAAAATAATAGAAATAATAGAAAGAGTCAGATATATCAAGTGGAAACTCTGAGGAAACATGATTAAACAACAAGGTCATTAAAACAAATACCTTATTTTCCGATATGAGATCAAAATGGTCCCATACAACAGAAACCTTTCTTTTGACTTAGGGCCGCTCCATAATTTCTGATAACTTCGACGATGAACCGCAAAATATCAGATATTGTTTTAGCAGATCCATCCCGTTGACAATGCGCTACCTTTCTTTGGCGCACTTCCTTGACTGCTGCTCGTTTGGTCACGTGACTTTTTTAAAGCGATATGCACACCGACACGGGGCTCAACTCATGCATCGGTGTCGCTGGACCCATCACTACTCGTCCCTAGTCGAGCTTCTTGTAGTCTGTCTTTTGAGTTCCTCCAGTAAACCCTGGTCCAAGCTGCATTTGGTCGCCTGCTCCATCCACTCCGTGACAGAATGATCCGACCATTTCGGCGACCAGCGCCTGAACCAACCTCCTCCATCAGCTTCTGCTGCGACGCCCGAAATACGTCCGTCGTCGGAGCTTGTTCCGGCGCCATGGGCTCCGCGGCCGCCATCGGACTTCACTCCCGCGACGCCGGACCCTCGGCTGCCATCGAAGTGTTTCTGGCGCCAGCAGCTCCGTGGCCACCGTCAGACTTCGCTCCAGCAACACCGGCTCCGCGGCTGCCATCGGAGTCCCTCTCGGCGCCATCGGCGCCGCGGCCGCATCGGACTTCGTCCCCACAACCCTGGACCCGCGGCCACCATCGGAGTGCCTCCAGGCGCCATCAGACTCGCGGCCGCCATCGGGCTCCACTCCAGCGTCGCAGGATCCGCGGACGTCGCCAGACTTCAAGCCAGCTGCGCCGGACCCGCGATCGTTCCTGGCCCCACTCCCACTGCTGCGGCGCGTGGTGGCTCTTGCTGCTGCCACAGCTCCGCCTTCCGAATGCCGCTGATCGCGGTCCGGACTTCCAAATGGCGCCGATTGTGGCTCTGACTTTCCATATGCCGCCGATTGCGGTTCTGTCCCCCGAGTTGCCTCCAATTGCGGTTCTGTCCCCCGAGTTGCCACCGATTGCGGTTCTGTCCCCCGAGTTGCCACCGATTGAGGTTCTGTCCCCCGACTTGCCGCCGATTGTGGTTCTGTCCCCTGAGTTGCCACCGATTGCGGTTCTGTCTCCCGAGTTGCCGCCGATCGCGGTTCGGACTTTGCCACAGACCAGTGAGGTCAATTGGACTGGTGCGCTTACCCCCCACCACCCCACTCGCCACGTGGGGGTTTCGTTTTTTTGGGACGTCGGGAGCCGTCCCTTGTCGGGGGGTACAGTCACGACTCATCCCCGGTTGCTGTATTGTGTCTTTATGATACCATGGTTTCTGTTCGCGTTGCCCCTCCCCTCCTGTGTTACCTCAATCAATGTAACCAGTCAGCTGCCTCTTGTTACTTGTTTTGTATTTAAGTCCTGTCTGCCCCTCACTCCCTGTCAGATCATTGATGTCTTCACGTCTGATGTCCTTTGTCTCACGTCTCGTCTGTCGTCGTCGTTCTTGTCCTTTCGTGCAGTTATACTCGTCCCTAGTCCAGCTTCTTGTAGTCTGTCTTTTGAGTTCCTCCAATAAACCCTGGTCCAAGCTGCATTTGGTCGCCTGCTCCATCCGCTCCGTGACACTTACACTGTTGAAAACTCCTTTTTATAAAAAAAAGAAATACAATCTTTATTTTTTATTCAATTATTCAACTTTCTCCATATATAGAAATAGGACTTTATTTATATCGCACTTTCACAACGTCTTTCGTCATAACATAACTAATTTTAATATAGAACCGGATGTAACTCCTAACAGACTTTTGGTGGTTTTTGGTGGTCGTGTGCGTTGAGATTTTATCCATTGAAAAGATGTGCTCTGGATGAAGAAAGGTTGGGAAACACTGACCTAGATATAGTTTGGAGCATCTGTGTTGAAAATGTGAGATCTCCTCTTGACAGACTCAAGGCCTTTAGAGGCACAATAACGTGAAGTCAAATCAACAATTAAGAATCATTTAAGCTATGTCAAAATCGTTTTAAGTTTACACAGGGACCCGTTGTGATTTGCAAATCTAAACCATAATGATGTCCATATTTATATATACTACATGTATAGCATAGGCTATATATATTTTCATTATTTTTTCAAATTGAAAATATTTCAAAACTGGATGTCATTTGTTCTTAATGGTGAAGAAATTGTCACAACACACGTTTACCTTCAGTTTTATTGTAGTTAGTGTACACATCATGTCACATGTTCAAGTTACTTCCGCTCCACTTGAGTCATCTGTGTGTAGTTCAGTCTGACATGACCTTCTTTTTCTTCTTCAACTCCATCTCAGTTTGCATGCGCATGGACTAAAGGTAGACAGAGAAATGCCACATTAATAAGTGACAAAACAATTATTGGTAGTGACCAAAAAACAAGGATTTTCTCACGCAACAATGAGACTACAGTAAATCAATTGTAAATATGTACTGTACTATAAATTGCATGAATGCACACAACCTAAAATGAATACTTTTTGGATTCCCTTTCTGCCAACATTGAGTAGTTTAGTAGTGTGAGGGCCCTGAGGCACTGTATGGGGTGATGGAATGGAGTGATAACAATTCCAAAGGGCCCATGACTAACACGAGTGCAAGAGTGCCCAAAGCTATGCTTTTATTTTTTTACCATAGCACATTTTTCAACTGTCCATAGCCCTCTATACATCCACAGTAAAAATAGTGTTACCGAACTTAAACCATAAACCATGTCCACCAGAGTCTCTTGCCATTATACCAACTCCTACTGTATTACTGTACCTCCAATTCTTTGGTGATAGTATGGTTGGGCCCGTGGGTGACCATTAGAATGCCGTATGCTTTGCAGATCATGTTGTGACCCAGCTCAGTTTGCCCCGACTGCCAATGCATGACACCTGCACGCATGTTGGCCAAGCCCAGTTGCGCGTTGTTGTGGGGATATAACTTCCTGTTGGTAAAGATAGTTCATTCAGTTTGAGTTCAACAGTAAGAGACAATACTGTGGTGTTGTGCTATGTAGTAGATAGTGAGGCATGCCTTACGTGTATCCATCCACCATCCTCTGAGCGTACACTGCAGCCTCAGAGAACAAGCGCTGGCATGAAAGCACCTCGCTGGCTACACTGAGCACACGCAGTTTGTACAGATGAGTGTCAGCCAAGACGTTCTCCTGCTTATCCAAACACTCAGCACACAGCTTCACCACCTAAGAGCAGAAGAGGCCATCATCACACAGCTTCACCACCTAAGAGCAGAAGAGGCCACTTTGGGCGAAGCCCTGTTGGACGTGGCCATATTGGCGAATCAGAAAAAGAAGGCAGGCGCTCATGTTCTGATCATTGCATCTCAAACTTATTTTTTTTACAACCCTGTTCCCATAAGCCATTTGTCCCTCAGCTTGTCAGTTAGCCTCATTGTTTCCACCTGCTCCCAACACTTTGTAACCTGCTCTCTAGTTCTCTAAAGCCTTTATTTACCAACATGTTCTCAGACCCTGCCTGCTTCCTTGATGTCCGTCTCTTCCTGCTGCCTTATAGATATTTAAGTCTCTCTCTGCCTTCTCAGTTTTCTTGGAAATTGGAAAATGGATTTGGATTGTTGATGCTTTTTGATATTTTTGTTGATAATGGATTCCCATTATTGGCTTTGGGCCTGGTTTAGATTTGGATTGCAGACCTTCGCCTCTCCCTTTCGGTCAGTCATCATAAGCACCAAGTAACTCATTATTTACTTGTCTGCTTTTGTCCGTGTTCCATTCCATCTGCTTTCCTCAATCTGTGCCTTTTTGCCTCATCACCCTGTGCCACATGTCTCCAGGGCGCTTACTAAAACCAATTCTTGTGAGTAAAACTAATTTGGACAATAGGCATCTTGTCACTGGATTACTTTTAGATGCTCCATCCAGCACTTGCCATTGCAACTCGTTTGTCAATTAAAGACACCCACTTGTGTTGTGGTGTTGAGTCGTACATTTGAGTCTAAACTGGTGATATAACAGTAGCAGATTCAGAGACAAAATGATCATACCTCATGGAAATCTTTCTCAGAACGGTATTTCTCGATCTTGTCCAGACAGTCTTCACTGAAGGCAGTGACCTCTTTCAGCTTCTCTGCAGATGGCTATGAGGGATACATAAGCAGGAGCCACATGTATTTGACGGGACTCCTAGTGTGTTCAATCCAATTACAAGAATCCAATATGCCCCTGCCCCGTCTCACTTTGCCCTCTGCAGCAGCCATCATAAGGTCATCCTTGAGTTGTTGGCTGCAGTGTTGGCACATGCACTCAAAGTGGTAACGCTCCATCAGCTTCTTCTTGCGGTCACCAGACAGGTTTAAGAAGTCGATGTAGCTGACAGTCACTTCTTGACCCTCAGGGATTTTTCCTAAAGCTCGCAACTCAACCCTGACAAACAGGACCGAACTACTGTATTTAATGTGTCTAAGAGGCAAAATGACAAAAGCATTTGATCATGTTTATCCAAACCGTGGGGGTTATGTGTTCATTATTTAGGCTTTGTTTGTAACTTCTGCCAAGAGTGGGAGCTTTCACTTTTCCATCGGTTTCAGTGAATATCTCAACAAAAGTGTCATGCGGTCGCGTTTATTTTTCCGGGTTTTTGTCTCGTCGATGTCGTAACTTTACTTCCGGTTTTATTTTGTCATCCCTTCCGTTTCAGTTCGTGTTTCCTTCCTCGGTGTTTGGTTGTCTTGTCTTCCCTGATCCCGATTGTGTGCACCTGCGTAATTGACACTAATTGTCAGCACCTGTGTCCCCGCCCTTTTGTGTGTATTTAGTCCGTGTCTTCCCCTTGTCTTGTGCCAGTGTGTCTTGCCTCGTCCCGACCACCAGCGATTCCTTGACGTCCGAGCTCTCAGTAAGACCCCTCCTTTTTGTCTCGCCACAGAGCGACGCCTTTGTTAGTGCCTTGATCCCCATTGCCTTTTTGTCTTGCCCCCGAGCGACGCCTTTTGTTAGTACTGTGATCCCCATAGCCTTTTGTCTCGCCTCAGTGCGACGCCTTTTGTTTGTACTTTTTGCCACGTGTTTTCCCTCGCAAGAGGCGCTTTGATTTGTACTTTTGATCAGTGTGCTTGCTGGAATAAATCCAAGAAAGAAACGACTCTGCATCCGAGTCCTCCGCCTTGTCCCCAGCCTGACAGTACACACTGGCCAGACATGGACTCGGCAGAGTCGGAGCACCTGTGCGCCGCAGTGCGCTCCCATGCCTCACAGCTCGCCCAGCACCAGAAGCAAGTGGGCGACTTGGGTGAAGAAATCCGAGGACTCGCTAAGTGTCAAGAAGACTTCAGAGGAGCGGTCGCCACCCAAGTAGCAAAGCTGGGTCAGCAAATGCAGGACGTGCTCTCGCTCTTAAACGCGGGACCAGCAGCGACCTCCAGTACACCCGCTGCTTCCCCAGTTACTCCCCTTGCCATAGCTCCCATGACCGGCGGTGCCAGACTGGCTCCTCCAGAGCGCTACTCCGGTGAACCCGGCCTTAGCCGGGCATTTATTACAGAATGCGGGATGCACTTTGAGAGGTCCCCAGCAGATTTCCCCACCGAGCGCTCCAAGGTGGCCTACATGGTATCATACCTGACGGGAAGGGCCCGCACGTGGGCCACCGCGGAATGGGCCAGGGATTCCATCTCCTGTCACTCTCTCCCCGCTTTCATCGAGGCTCTGCGAACGGTGTTCGATCCAATCTCCGCTGACCGAGAAAAGGCTCGCCAACTCTGTCAGATAGTCCAGGGACAAGACACCGTCGGAGACTACGCCATCCGTTTCCGCACGCTGGCCGCGGAGTGCGGTTGGAACGCGACGGCACTATATGACATCTTCCTCCGGGGCCTCTCTGGATCCATACAGGATCAGCTAATCCCCCTAGACCTTCCCACCGACCTCGACGCCCTCATCGCTCTGGCTATCCGCACAGACAACCGGCTGCAAGAGTGGAGGAAGCACCGAAGCAGGAACGCCCCCGCCTTCGTCACAGTAGCCGGCCCTGCCATCCTAGACGTTCACCACGCCAGGCCGGACGGGGATCGGCAGCGCCAGGAGCCAGAACCGATGCAGTTGGGCAGAGCTAAGTTAACAGAGGAGGAGAAGTTACGGCGACGCCGAGAGGGAAGATGCTACTACTGCGGTGAGCTCGGACACCTCCTTCTCTCTTGTCCAGTGAGGAGGACCCTGAAGGTAAGCGCCTTCTCTGCGGCTCTGTCCCCGGGGCGAGTGCTCCCCAAGGGCAGGATTACACAGTTGGGAAAAGAAATAGAATTTGAAGTACTAATAGACTCAGGAGCGGATGAAAGCTTGATAGACTGGGCATTTGCTCGCCGGTGGGGGGTAAAGACTGAGCTGCTGAACACTCCCGTGAAAGCTAAGGCACTCAATGGACAGGCACTTTTTGAAATAACTCACATAACAGAACCAGTCTCGCTGTCGATAGGTCCCCACCAGGAGAATATAAGGCTACATGTCGTGACCTCTCCAATGAACCCTCTCATTCTCGGGTATGGGTATCCATGGCTTCAACGCCACAACCCCGCCATAGACTGGGGATCAGGGGAAATAACGGGATGGGGGCCCGACTGTCATGATTCCTGTATCAGGTCTAACCCGCGCGCTGTGCCTCCTGCTCTAGACGCGCAAACCCCAGACTTAACCGGGGTCCCTGCGTGTTACCACCCATGGGCCGAGGTATTCAGCAAGGCCAAGGCTACCTCCCTACCTCCCCACCGTCCGTATGATTGCGCCATTGAACTCCTGCCGGGTTCAACTATACCCAAGGGGAGGCTTTATTCTCTTTCGGGACCTGAAAAGCAAGCCTTGAACGAATATATAGACTCCTCCCTGCAAGCAGGACTGATTCGACCATCATCGTCGCCTGCGGGGGCGGGGTTCTTTTTCGTGGGCAAGAAGGACGGCACCCTACGTCCCTGTATTGATTATAGTCCTCTCAATCAGATCACAATCAAGAACCGGTATCCGCTCCCACTGATGTCGACCGTGTTCGACCAACTACAGCAAGCCCGTGTGTTTACAAAGTTAGATTTGCGCAACGCATACCATCTAGTGCGCATCCGGGAAGGGGACGAATGGAAGACAGGGTTCAACACCCATCGAGGACACTTCGAATACCTAGTCATGCCGTTTGGCCTCACCAATGCTCCCGCTGTGTTTCAGGCCATGATAAATGATGTTTTGAGAGACTGTTTGGACCGTTTTGTATACGTATATTTGGATGATATTTTGATTTATTCCCCGGATCTGAAGACCCATAGGATTCACGTCGAGACGGTGCTGCGACGTCTCCTTGCACACCAGCTATACGTAAAGGCCGAGAAAAGTGAATTCCACAAGAACACCGTATCTTTTCTCGGCTTCATCGTGGCCCCGGGCAAAGTTGAGATGGACCCGGCGAAAGTTAGCGCGGTTACGGAATGGCCTACCCCTGACTCACGCAGAAAGGTGCAGCAATTCCTGGGCTTTGCCAATTTTTATCGGCGGTTCATCAAGGGCTTCAGTGCTACGGCGGCTCCCTTGCACGTCTCCTAAGGTCCCCTTCCGCTGGTCGGCGGAGGCGGAGGCGGCCTTCCAGGAGCTAAAGAACCGCTTCAGCACCGCTCCCATCCTCACGCTTCCTGATCCGTCGCGACAGTTTGTGGTGGAGGTGGACGCCTCCAATCGAGGAGTAGGGGCCATCCTATCACAGAGAGCCAAGAGCGACAACAAGCTACATCCGTGCGCGTTCCTGTCTCGACGGCTGACGCCCGCCGAACAGAATTATGATGTGGGGGATCGCGAACTGTTGGCAGTAAAACTGGCATTGGAAGAATGGAGACATTGGTTGGAGGGTGCACAGCAGCCTTTTTTTGGTTTGGACAGACCATAAAAATCTAGAATACATAAAGTCAGCGAAGAGATTGAATTCCCGCCAAGCCCGCTGGTCACTTTTTTTCAATCGCTTTAACTTTTCTCTGTCTTACAGACCGGGATCCAAAAACACCAAGCCTGACGCCCTCTCCCGTGTCTACAACTCAGATCCAGAACTTAAGAAACCCGAATCCATTCTGCCTCCTCATTGCCTGGTGAGAGCAGTGACCTGGCCAATCGAAGGCCGGGTACAGCGGGCCAATGGAAACAAGCCACCCCCTAGTGGTTGCCCGGAAAACAGACTTTTTGTCCCAGATCAATTCCGATCCCAAGTCATCCATTGGGCTCACACCTCCAGACTCTCTTGTCATCCAGGCATGCGCAGAACCCTGTTTGTCATCCAGCAGCGATTCTGGTGGCCCTCCATGAGGGCAGACGTCAAAGAATACGTGGCAGCCTGTCCCGTCTGCGCTCGGAATAAGAACTCCCACGGCGCCCGTATGGGGTTGCTGCATCCCCTACCCATTCCTTCGCGTCCGTGGGCAGAGATATCCATGGACTTCGTCACCGGGCTTCCGGCCTCGCATGGGCGAACCACCATACTCACGGTAGTAGACAGATTCTCAAAGATGGCTCACTTTATCGCCTTGCCCAAGCTCCCGTCCGCTAGACGAACAGCCAAAGTGATGATGGACCACATATTCCGGGTTCATGGGTTTCCGAAAGACATTGTCTCTGATAGGGGGCCCCAATTCGTATCCAGGTTTTGGAGGGAGTTTTGCAGGCTCATAGGGGCAACCGTGAGTCTCACGTCAGGCTATCATCCGGAGGCAAATGGGCAGACGGAACGTATCAACCAGCAGTTGGAGACAAGCCTCCGCTGCCTGGTCTCCCAGAACCCCTCCTCGTGGAGCAAGAACCTCACCTGGGTGGAGTATGCCCACAACTCCCTGCCCACCACGGCTACAGGTATGTCCCCATTCAAGTGTGTGTATGGCTACCAGCCCCCAGTCTTCCCTGACAGTGAGCCGGAGGTGACGGTGACCTCGGCCCACGCCTTGGTGCACCGCTGTCGTCGCGTCTGGTCGGCGGCACGGGCCACGCTGGTCCGACAGGGGGACCGAGTCAAGCGGATGGCTGACCGGAGGAGACGTCCGGCGCCCGTGTACCAGCGAGGTCAACGCGTCTGGCTGTCCGCCAAGGATCTCCCCCACCGGGGGGACTCCAGGAAACTGGCGCCTCGCTTCGTGGGTCCGTTCCCCATCGCCAAGGTCGTGCACCCGGCCGCGGTGCGTCTCCGCTTGCCCAGGTCTCTTGCAGTCCACCCCACCTTTCACATCGGGAAGATCAAGCCGGTTGTGGACAGTCCATTGATGCCGGACCCTGCGCCGCCCCCGCCTCCGCGGACTGTGGGAGGTGGGACGGCCTACACCGTGAAGGAACTGGTGGACGTGCGCAGAAGAGGCCGGGGCTGGCAGTACCTGGTGGACTGGGAGGGTTATGGGCCGGAGGAGCGGCAATGGGTGCCGCCTAGTTATATTTTGGACCCGGGACTGTTTGAGGACTTTTATGCGGCTCACCCTGAGGCTCCTGGGCCGTCTGGGATCCGGCCCTAGGGGGGGGGGGGTTCTGTCATGCGGTCGCGTTTATTTTTCCGGGTTTTTGTCTCGTCGATGTCGTAACTTTACTTCCGGTTTTATTTTGTCATCCCTTCCGTTTCAGTTCGTGTTTCCTTCCTCGGTGTTTGGTTGTCTTGTCTTCCCTGATCCCGATTGTGTGCACCTGCGTAATTGACACTAATTGTCAGCACCTGTGTCCCCGCCCTTTTGTGTGTATTTAGTCCGTGTCTTCCCCTTGTCTTGTGCCAGTGTGTCTTGCCTCGTCCCGACCACCAGCGATTTCTTGACGTCCGAGCTCTCAGTAAGACCCCTCCTTTTTGTCTCGCCACAGAGCGACGCCTTTGTTAGTGCCTTGATCCCCATTGCCTTTTTGTCTCGCCCCCGAGCGACGCCTTTTGTTAGTACTGTGATCCCCATAGCCTTTTGTCTCGCCTCAGTGCGACGCCTTTTGTTTGTACTTTTTGCCACGTGTTTTCCCTCGCAAGAGGCGCTTTGATTTGTACTTTTGATCAGTGTGCTTGCTGGAATAAATCCAAGAAAGAAACGACTCTGCATCCGAGTCCTCCGCCTTGTCCCCAGCCTGACAAAAAGTGTGTATAGGGTGATTTATTTCACTTGTCTAAACTTTTATAGTCACTATGGGAATTCCTCCCTGTCCCAAAATGTATATGGTGGAGTCCATCTGAGAAGGTTGCCCTGAATGTGGATCCGACACGGCGTTTGTTAATCCTTTGCTATAGTTCTGATTACACGTATTTGATACGGCTTCTATTGTTTGATTTCTACTGCTTCTTTTTGAGGTGCAACAAATAATTGATCTATTGACAACTATTTTTGTCTATTTTCCAACATGCAACGCACAAAAATTATTCATTTGATTTTTGCATTATCAATTTGAAGTATGTTCTTATTTTTAAGTAAAGGGATGACAGTGAAAACATTTAAAATCAATAAAATGATCAACAGAATAATCTGTTATGGAAATAATCATTAATTGCAGTTTGTTTCAATTATGAAATACATACCTCCTCTGAGAATGGAGAGCAGAGCTCACAGCATTTTGGCTGCAAAAGAAAGCTGCAAATGAAATGCTTATACGGGATGCACCAAGCAGCCTTAATTAGAATCTAAATCAGCTACGCTTAAATGTGAAGCAAGTGCTACATACTTGCCATGGTTGAGGACAACAGAGCAGTTGGGCGAACAGTCATGGTTGACCAGACACAGGTTGGGGAAAAGCCCCAGACCAACAGCTTGCAAGCCGTTCTGGTCCCTCATGGTGAATCCATTACACATAATCTGCACAAACAAAAAGGAAACATGTCAAGATGAACATGGTGGTACCACCACAGTTAAAAGTAACAAATCTGTTTGTTCAACATTACAATGCCAAAGATGTGCGAGATGTAGTCAAATGAGTGCTGTTTGCTTCCATGGGACCAATATTTCAGGAAACTCTGAACATTGAGCTCCAGCTGTTTAAGGTTCTTCTCTGTCAGGTCAGGCACGTGGTCCTCCAGCTGTTCGACTGAGAGCAACTGACTGTCTGAAACAATGCCTGTATCCTTGTGAAGGCGCCACAGCACCCGAGCTGCAAGACTGCAGGTGAAATAAAAGTAGGAGAAGAAAATTCTAAATTATATGGGGGGAAAAAAACGAAATCAAAAGCACTTGTTTTATTCTGGCATCTGGTCCACGTTGAGACAATTAAACAGCCTGTTGTCGTCTTGAAAGGCAAACATAATTTGACAACACCTACTGCACAGAAGTGCTCTATTCTGCAACACGACAAGCCAAACAATAAACATTTTTGCAATTCTCGTGCAGCCTCAGTCCATGGCATTTTGAGTGGCTCTTTGCCACTCATTTGGAACCACATCCAGAACATGACAGAGATCGGGGGGGATCGGCAAAGCATTTTTACATGATAACAATACGATATTCAAATTTAAATTTAAATAATTTCCTTTTCCATCCTATCGTCTTCAAATATAATCACAAATTTGGTCCTTGAGGTCAATTTGACCCTAGGCACATTTACCTAAAGAAAATAATTTTAAGAATTTTGTTGCCCAACTTTGTGTGAAAGGCACTTTGTTTATTCGTTGAATACATAAATAACCCCATGAAAATCAGTGAGCTGGCCTCTGGCGCCACCGTCAGGTCAAATCTTTAAATTACAATTAATTTATCTTGAAGTTTTTATGCAAATCTTCTCAAATTTACTTCTCAACATTAATGACCACAAGTCTGGTTATGCTGATGATGGAATATGACCTATGGATAGGACTTTTTTTTTTTAAATCCAATTTTGTAATATATTTGTGGCTAGTTACTGTCACATATCACTCACCCATCCTCTTTTCGTTATCCGGGCTTGGGACCGGCTGCCCATATTTTTATGCTATATATGGCTGGTTTACTACTAGGCATATATTGTCAGAATGGACAGCGCCCACGAAACGCAACTAAGCACTCATCAACAGTTTATACCAGGGGTCACCAACACGGTGCCCGCGGGCACCAGGTCGCCCGTGATGACCGCATGAGTCGCCCGCAGGACTGTTCCAAAATTAGCTAAAATAGCAGCACTTGTCAGTGAGCTGCATCTATTTATTTTACAGTCAAACCACGGTTTTCGAACGTCCTGGTTCATGAACAAATCGGAATTCGAACAAAAAATTCGAATTTTTTTTGCTTCGGTTGTCCAACAGAATTCGGAGGTCGAACCTCGCGAAAGGAGCCGGGAGGACCTGAGAAAACGCGACCGCGCGGCCCGGATGCCGAATGACTCCGTTGTTATTGTATTTTCGTTACTTTGAGGATTGTATTAACCCCTAATCATGCCTCCAAAGAAAGCAAGTGGGAGCAGTAAAGCCATCCTAAAACACAAAGACGCTCATAAAGCAATGCAACAGTGAGCGCCCGGCGCGCTACGGTTGCGCGATCGGACCAAATTAAGCTCCCTGCGCACCGAGGTCCACTTAAATTTTGGAAAGTACATCAGGACTTTAAGAATATTTTCTAAATTCTAGCGGCGGCTCTGTCACAATAATGCGACCGGCGCGGTGCAGTTGCGCGGTCGGCGACGCGCTACTGTTGGGCGTTCGGCGGTGCGCTGCAGTTGCGCGATCGGACAAATATGCGCAAATGAAAAAGTGCTTAAAAAAAGGCGGGTTTTTTTGTCTTGAAACGGATTAACATTTTTTCCATTATTTGTAATGGGAAAAAGATTCGAAATTCGACCGATTCGCTTCTCGAACCGCCTTCTGAAACGGATTGTGGTCAAAAACCAAGGTTTGACTGTATTTTTGCTATTCTTGTTAAAATCACACTTACATGTGAACTGCAAATGACAATAATAACACATGGTGAAAGCCAAATTGAGCAAATTGGCTATTTCAGAAGTGTATGTCAAACTGGTGGCCCTTTGCCTTAATCAGTACCCAGGAAGTAGCTCTCAGTTTCCGAAAGGTTGGTGACCCCTGGTTTATACGGATTATAAAGTAGGGGTAATTGCAGCACCCACTTGTCCTACACATCCCTTATTGCTGCAAGTTTGTCATGTTCTCGTCGGCCCCGCCTTGTTTGTTTGTCATCAAAGCGTATGACATGGGACAAAACTTTGAATGTCTTCAGAGACATGGAGGCTGGAAATATTGCTCTTCTAGTCACAGCATCCCAAAGGCTTGCTGTTGCTTCACTTTTTGATTGGTAAACCCCAGCCAAAATTAGTAAACCAATGTAGGCTTCCAAGTCATCTACATCCAAGTCTTTCCAACTGTCCTTATACACTCGCTTCACCTCTAAATTTGTCATCCCAAGAACAATATTTCTGAATGATGGTGTCGCAAATGATGACTTAATGTCATCAACATGGCTGCCTCCATATCTGGTGGGTCCTGGAACCATTTTGATAACGTTGGGAGCACCAAGTCTACCCTGCTGATTCAGTGGGGAAACTGACCAGATTATCTTTCAGTTTTTAGAAATAAATATGATTTTACATGAACCATTGTGGAATACCCCGCCCTCCACAGTGCGTGAAAAAATCAGTTTTACTTTAGCAAGTGTGAGTACAGTAGGTCTCTCTCTCACGCACGCACGCACACACACACACACACCTTCATACCCATGGCGCGGGAAATCTCAAAGTTCTTGTGGTAATTGCTAAATAAAATACATAAAAATAAATAAATATAATACAACAAATAAAATGTAATAAACTCAAATGTATCAAATTTGCACCTGCAGCTGTGGGAATGTTAGGTCACATACACTGACAGATAAATTTTAACAGCTTTAACCGCTTGGGGTCAAATTGACCCCAGAGGACGACCAATGCGTGCAATATGTATTCAGTACATTGAAAAAATATCATCATAAAAATATTATGCTAGATCAACTGTCCCCATCAATTTAGGAAAAATTATGAAATATGAAGCAAAAAAAAAGTCAACTACTATTTTTTGAATGCTAAACATTGAATGGGGTCAAATTGACCCCTAGGACAATAGGGGGGCTAAGAAACAGGATTGATATCTCATTCTGTCCTCTATGAGCCCTGATCAACATTCCTGTTGAACATATAGTATGGAGAGAGCTGACAGTCATCTGAAGACAGTTTCCTTCCAAGTTGGAGCAGTTTGGTCATGAAGGGTGGGCCAAAATACCTGTTGAAAGGTCCAGAGGTCTTAGTGACAAAACTTTAAAAAAAAAAAATTGTAGTAATTGCCTCAAATAGATAATTGTGCACTGTTCTCAGTGCATTCAATCCGTAGCAGCTAGATTGATAGATTTTTGGCCTCTCGGTTGCGCATAGGCAACCTCAGACAGCGCGCTTGCTTATTCCAGTGATTTTCTGTTGCAGCTCTTTTTTTTTTTTTTAACGATCGACTGATGAGATGAACATTTAAGCATCTATTTAGGAGTTGTGGATTTGGATTCAAGCCTGGTTTGCTCGTGACATAGTGAAAGGAAAAAATTAGTCGCAATAAATCCCACGTTCTGTCATTCTAAATGTGGGCCGGATGCTTACCGAACATTTTCATTGGGTGCCTTGCCAATCTTCTTTATGGCTGTACATTCCCTCTTGTGTTCATCCCAGCATGCAACCTGACAAGTGCGGTTGCAGTAAAAGGCAAACTGGCATTGGGCGCAGCGATGTAGACTGGCCTGCTGACGGAAACAGCTATGGCACACCTGCATGAACAGACTGAGAGAGAGAGTAGAATAAGCATCAAAGACACATTGCCCTGTCGAAAATCCTCATTTAGTATATAAATCTTTAGATTACACTGGTAAACAGCAAATTCTAGGTCTGTATGTCTATAGTATGTGGTCTATATGCATTTTTTACACAAATTTAGAAAAGTTTATTTTTTTCCCAATACATCACGATTTTGAGATATCGTTTTTAAAGATGGACCTATACAAGCTTGTACAATAAAGACTTTACGATTCCATGTAATTTATAGCTGTTATATTTGAGAAAAAAAAACTTCTGTTGCTGAACCGAACCCTTAATTCAAAAATATTTCAAAATACAATATTACATTTATCACATTTGTATACAATATATTACACATATTAGTGTCATTTGTAAGTAACGATCTAATTACATTTGTGTTTATTCAAATGAAAAAGTTGAATCCAAGTTTGTTTTCTCAGTACTGCAATTTGTGATGAATGATGTTGATTGTATTGCATGTAAAGCTCACACATTTGTGTTGATGTGGCTGTATAATGAAATATGTACAGTGTTATTCAACATAACACTAATTGTTTGCACAAAGTATTTTCACCCACTCACATTTTATTGATACTGAACTAAAAATATAATTATATTTTAAAACTCAGAAAACACCCTTACATTGACACTGTATTACGTAGACCAGGTGATTAAATAGTAGTCTGGCTTTTTTTAGAACCATAAGACTCTATTTTTCCAGTGAGCAATTAGTATTCAAAGGTCTTGCAATTAATACAAACAAGTCCAAAATGAAGTCATGTGTAGGTTCAAAGGACATCTTGTCAGACACTGTATCTGGTTTTACTGGTGTCATTGCAGTCGGAGCATTTAGAAATGAGCTCACCCAGACAAGGCTGGTGGAAGCACCTGTCGTCAAAAGAACAAGCTCACTGAGAAACGATGGTTGTCTTCTGTCTAATACAGGGGTGGGCAAACTTTTTGACTTGCGGGCCGAATTGGGTTCTAAATTTTGACCGGGGGGCCGAACCAGGAGCAGTTGGATGTAGTGTTTTTGTGAAGTAATATAAACGACCTGTAAAGGTCATTGCATAAAAGATTTGGGCCTTTAGTAGGTAGTAACGCATGGATATTCAAAAAAAGTTTTTTGAAAACAAATGCATTTATTAACAACATTAAAAAAAAAAAACATCCCTAAAAAACTGCTATCAGTGATTCTCATAAAATATGACACTGTTATTATGAATAACAGTCTCCATCACTTCAGTGCCTGCAGGTCAGATTAATGAAAGATGTATGTTTACCTTATGAGATCACATCAAACGGCAAACATTCTGACCAAATATATAATCTTGAAGAATCGGTGAAAGCATACATCCAAATAAAGTAATCAAAACGGCAACACTGTGAGGGGTATCTCAAAATCAGAGCAGAGTTTTAACTCACAAACACCTGGTAACAGAGGTGAGGAAACGGGAAACACTTCCTTAAAGTAAGCCTTAAGAACTTTACAGGTTAAGATTAGTCACAAACAGGTGGTGCATCAATGTTCTTGAGCATCCTGCATTGTTTGAAAATGAGAATGGTCGCTAGTTTCAATCCCTGGTATTTGTACAGCTCATATTCAAAATGCATTTTTTTACAACAAACTTGAAAGCCTCCCCTTCATTTTCAGTGGGAACAGTGTTGTTGGTCTCCCTTTTTTTGCTAGTGTGTCATAGTCTGGAGTAAAATTTGTTGTGGCAATTCTTAGGAGAGATCCGAGGTGTTGGTCCGTTTACCTATATCTGTGACGGGTTGATGTTGATGTTCATGTGGCTGAACGTCACGTCGCGTACGTCGAGCCAAATTGGCCACTCTTTTTAAACACTCGGCACTCAGTGTCCACCTTGCTTTTCCTTGGGCGACTCATTTTAATGGAAGGATTCCAGGGCAGGGGAAGGTTTGTGCGTGCGTGGCTTTAGCGTAAAACTGTATCCGAAAGCTCGGCGCGCAAATTACAAGAATGCTGTCGTCACAGCCCACGCTCTAAATTCGGCCCTGAGACAAATAGAGCGCAAGTGCGCCATTTCCGTACTACTGAGTACGTACACGCACTTGTGAGTGTGCACCGAGCTTTCTGACACGGCTTCCGGTAGTAAATGCGCAGGCGAGTGGTTCCCCATCTACTGGGGAAACGCAGTCATTGCAGGCAAAATGACCGAAAAAAAAAAAAAGTTTAATAATACAATTTATTTAGGGTTGGCGGGCCGGATTAAACGGTCCCGTGGGCCGGATGTGGCCCGCGGGCCGTAGTTTGCCCATACCTGGTCTAATAGAACAATAATAGGATCCTCTTACCTGTCAAAGACAACAGCAGCAAAGCTGGGCTCTGCAAAGACCACCTCCCCGGTGCTGAGGTCTCTGCTGGCTCTAAGGCCGCGACCTTTCTGCCCAGCATCGAACAGCTCGACACTATCCATGTTCCCCACCGTCATTGTGCAGGCTGAACAAAACAACAGAAGAAAACAGGAGCAGAAAGAGGAACGAGTAGGGACCTCGGAAAGCTACAGGGAAGTGCTAAGTTCTAAGTAACGTTAAGGGGCGCTGGCTCCTTGGCCCGACCCCTGCCACAGCCAAAAATACATTCACCTCCTCAAAGTAGCACATGTCCCAAGTTCAGGCTGGAAGACTTGCAGAGGAAGGTGAGAGGGTCCGAAGTGCCAAGGTGGGAGTCGTTCCCTTGTTAGGTTGCCTCCCTCTTATTTATTTTTGTCTGTGGCAGCTGTCGCCTTCCATCACAGGCACAAGCGAGTGAAACGGGCAAACTTGTTTTTACTGGATGTGGGGTAAACAAACAATAAGTAAGAAGTACTTTGGAGAAAGGATTGATGGAAAGTGACAATAACCACCAATTCCTTTCATACCATTTTGAGCTAATACAGTAATCCCTTGTTTATCGCTGATAATTGGTTCCGAGACCACCATTGGTGAAAATCCGCGAAGTAGTGTCACCCTCTCATTTTTAACATACATACATCTTTTTGTGTATCAATAAATGTATATGAAACCATATAAGTGCATATTTTATCATTAGAACCTTAAATGATAGTTTCAAACATGTAAATACTATATTAATAGTATTAATGATTTATGTTAGAGTGGTGCTCACTCTAACTTATTTTGCAAGAACCACACGGGAGACAGTATGCCCTTTCTAAGCACTTTCAAGTGGAGAGTCATTCGTCGCTGTGCGTACAGCGATGATCGAATGAGGTCTGACTCAGGCCTCTTGCAAGAGCATTTTTATTGAGAGAAACAGGGTGGGGGTGAGAGTGGAGGTAAGAGTGGACAAGATGGGGTTGAAGCCCCTGGCCTCTGGTCAAAGCATAGCAGGGGGTCTTTTACGACGTTGTGTAAACAGAACAACTTTGATTGCTTCCTCTGCAGCTGGTCAATCAGTTCAAAAGATCTTAGCACTTTGTTCTATACTTTTAAGACAGGACAAGCTAGGTTAATTATTACAGGTTACATTCCAACATAAGCATAGGATCAAACTAATCTATCAACCCTAAACATTTACAGAAAATAATGTATGAATAAAGTCAAGTTAAAGTCCCAATGATCATCGTCACACACACATCTGGGTGTGGTGAAATTTGTCCTCTGCATTTAACCCATCCCCATGTGATTTTAATCCATCCCCTGGGGGAGAGGGGAGCAGTGAGCAGCAGCGGTGCCGCGCTCGGGAATCATTTGGTGATCTAACCCCCCAATTCCAACCCTTAATGCTGAGTGCCAAGCAGGGAGGCAATGGGTCCCATTTTTATAGTCTTTGGTATGACCCGGCCGGGGTTTGAACCCACAACCTTCCAGTCTCAGGGCGGACACTCTACTACTAGGCCACTGAGCTGGTATTTATATTAATTAATAATTAATATAAATATAAATATGATACGTGTGGAACGTAGATTTAGCTAAAGTATACTTACTGTAAGTGTTTTTAGAACTCCTATCATTATAACAACTTTTTTATAACAAGTGTACATACTGTAAATACTATGTTTTTAGCACTCTTATTATAACATTTGTTTTATAACGATTGTTATAAAAGGTACAATACTGTAAATATGTTTTTAGAACAACTTTTTTACAACAAGGTACAAGTGTGCGTACTACAATTGTGTGGGAACTCCTTGCCTTCTGCTTTTTGCCTTGCTTTCGTGCCATAATTCCTCAATTTAGAATTTTGATTTTGTGATTTTCTTTGGGGGGGGGGAGTCCGTGATGTACCGAAGCCGTGATAAATGAGGGATTACTGTGTTGCTATATTGTTCTTCACATGAACCATCAATAAAATGAACTGGGGGTGATAGTTGAACTATTTTTATGTCCTTTCGTACATCTACTATATGTACCACTTCTCCCACGAGGAGGCGCAAGCGTGCTGGAGCCTTTCCCAGCCGTCACGGGCAGTAGGCGGGGTACACTGAACTGGTTGCAACAGAGTCGAACAACCATCCACACACGCACTCACACATATGGGCAATTTGGAGTGCTCAATTGGTCTACTAAACACGTTTTTAGGATGTGGGAGGAGACCGGAGAACTCGGAGAAACCCCACGCAGACACGGGGAGAACAAACTCCACACACTAATAGTGACATGGGTTCTTTAAAAAAAAAATAAAAATAAATGAATATATATATATATATATATATATATATATATATATATATATATATATATATATATATATATATATATATATATATATACATACACATACATACATACATACACATACATACATACACATACATACATACATACATACATACATACATACATACGCAGCGGCCACTCTCTGTCCCGTTCGGTGTTTTGTGAGTGTTTACTGAGTGTTTGTCCGGCAGTTTTGTGTATGTTCGTCTCGTGTGATACGTCGTGCTACTAGTGCGGCGGGCATGTTCTGCTCAACATCGGCGGAAGTGGGTTTTATGGCGTTCTGGACTTTGGTGCGGAGAGATTAAGGGCGCTCGGACTGCTTCGTCATGGAGCGACGCCGGACTGGCCTGCTCTTCCTCCCCCGGTTGGACTGCGTCGTGAGCTCGGACTGCTCCGTCCTGGAGCATTGTTGGGATGCGTCGGCAGCGGGTCTGCGAGGCAGCGGGAGAGGGGCCAGCGCGGAGACATCGGGCCAGGCTTGCGGCCACCCCACCTCGCCCAGCCGTGCCTTCCATTCTACTGGCGTACGTTCGTTCGCGGGACGACAAGATGGGTTGCGTTCGCCTGATAAGATCCACGAACCGGACAGTGCGTGCCTGCTGTGTGCTCGTGTTCACAGTGGCCTGGTTGACTGTCATCTTTCCGGACTCTGCTGTGGATCGGGAGCGGCTAGCGTGCTATCACTCTTATTGTTCATCTTCTTGTTTTATTTTTCCTGTGTTGTTTACTTGTATGTGCGTTGTGAACTCTGTCTTGTTACCCTGGGATAGTGAGAAACGTAATTTCGATCGCTTTGTGTGTCTTGACATGCGGAGCTATTGACAATAAAGGAGACTTTGACTTTGACTTTGACATACATACATACATACATACATACATATTTATTTATTTATTTATTTTAAGAAAATGATATGTTCAAATAATGATTCAGAGGAATTGTCCTGTGCTATGAATGAAATACGTAAATGATGTCCACCCCTCACACTCACATCCATTCAGAAATTTTTGTCACCAAATCATCACGTTCGTCAAGGTTGAGGCTGCTTCATGTGCTGATATGCCCAGATGAGCGCAACACAGGAGATCACTATTTAAAAAGTGTCATTGGTTTTGTTTTATTGAGTTTGTGACGTAGTGCATGATGATGATAATACAGTATTCATAAATGTGCCAGTAAAATAACTTTTTTAATATTTTCTGATTCATACAACATCATTAAAAGACATACATACAACATGAGGGACAAAATGGAGACTTTAATACTTTGGTCTGTTTTAAAAGTTTGAAATGCAAAGGAGTGGAGATAAACGTGTGGTCCTTATTATGTTATAAGCAAATATATCATCTCATCACACCAAGAACCACTAAAAACCGCCACTGTATGTAACTCAACTGTCCAGTAGGAATGGAAGAAGAGATTTCAATGGGAATGATATACGAGAACAATTGAGTGGCAAGCTTCATCACGGAATGACTTAAACTCGTAAGTCACGGTACCGCACATCTCCTCTGCATAGTCACGCGCGAACACGAACACCACGGTACGTGGACAGTGCACTGGTGTTGTGAAGACGGAAGTGACAGGACGACTTCCCTCAGGCAAACACATTTTTGGAAATAGCTGCATGAAAAGATCGACGCTTGCCCAGATATGTCAGTTGCATACAAAAACAGGTACGTTCTGCGTGAGAAGATGGACGCGAAAATACCTCAAACATGCAATAAATAATCGTTGCTGTATTTACTAGAGTGAGAAAAGCATCCCGACCACACGATTGCATTTCGGGTTAGCAAAACAAACTTTTATTCAAGAGCTACCGTAGATTGTACCACTTTGATTTCATTTTTACTCAGTTTGACATGTGACTGATGTCGTCATGAAGTCGTAGCGTTGCCCCCAAAACATATTCAGGTGTCTGTTTGACAAGCTAGCGATGTTAGCTCTCCGTTAGCATGTCAGCTGATAACAATCAACACGAGCCTCTAATGGCTAATTTTGCTGTCTCCCCGACTGTATATTTGAAAGTGTGTTAGAATGTAAATTCCAGAGGTCAGACTATTTTTAGGTGAATTAATGGACTGTGGTTCGTTTTGTATTCAACCCCGTTTTCGTCAAATATACCCATTTCAGCAATAGGTATTTTGCCTCCGAATGGCGCTTATTTGACAGGAGTACGTAATAGATTCTGAAACGGATCTAAATAACGCTTGCTATTCTCATGAAAATAATGATTGTCAAATAATATTTATTTTTTATTTATTTCAGCAAGTACAACACACTTATTACAACTTAATTTCTCATTTTTTTTACATGACTTGTCGAAAAGGGAAGCGGGTTGATGGTATTCTGCTTATCTCGTCCCGTCCCGATTACAACCAAGGATTTGACTGCCAGACACACAATCTACGACAGTCCTACCTATAATAGTACCATAACAATTGATATCAATTTATTTTGAACACAGCAATGCCAAGTTGATGCAACATGGTTGACATCCCAGTCAAAACCGTAATACCGAATATTGGCCCAAATATAAGACGACCCTGATTGATTATAAGACGACCCATCTTTTTCAAGACTCAAGTTTGAAAAAAGACTTTTTGAACACCAAATTTAATTTTTATACAGAAAATAATTACAGTACATCTGAAACAAATGATTATGGTTATTATTTTGCCTCATTCATATCATGCAAAAACTGTCTATCACATCTTAATATCGCAACATCTAAATATGTAAACTAAAGTGCAATCACATTAGTAAATGAATGGCTTCTGGTTTTTGAAAATGTAAATAAACCTACTGTTTCTGTTGGGGAGCCTGAGGACTGTATAGGGGGTTGGCTCGGATGGTTATGCTCTTTTCGCCCTCGGGTGTCGGTCAGAACACAGGAGGGAAGACGTGGTTCAGTTTTGATTGCTTTACTGAATTATTGGCAAAAAAGTTAACAGGCACTATCGCTCATAGGGGCATACAGGCAAACTGGCAAAAGGGTATAGGCACACATTTAGTCGTAAGGATGTGAGAGCAGGTGTGTGTAGTTTACATGGGTCAGTGTTTGGGTGTGTGAATGTGATTCTTGTGTGTGTGATTCTTGTGTGAAGTGTGTGAATGGTGTGTGTGGTTTGTGGGGTGTGTGTGTGTGGTTCTGCAACAGACAGAAATCCATCCATCTTCTTCTGCTTATCTGGGGTCAGGTCGCGGGGGCAGCAGCTTTAGGAGGGACTCCCAGACTTCCCTCTCCCCAGCCACTTCATCCAGCTCATCCTGGGGGATCCCAAGGTGTTCCCAGGCCAGCTGAGAAACATAGTCTCTCCAGCGCGTCCTGGGTCGTCCCCAGCGTCTCCTACCGGTGGGACATGCCCGTAACACCTCCCCAGGGAGGTGTCCAGGATGCATCCTGATGAGTTGCCCGAGCCACCTCATCTGGCTTCTCTCAACGTGGAGGAGCAGCGGCTCTACTCCGAGCCTCTCCCGGATGACCGAGCTTCTCATCTTATCGCTAAGGGAGAGCCCGGACACCCTGCGGAGGAAACTCATTTTGGCCGCTTGTATCCTGGATCTCGTTCTTTCGGTCACGACCCATAGCTCGTGACCATAAGTGAGGGTAGGAGCATAGATCAACCGGTAAATCGAGAGCTTTGCCTTTTGGCTCAGCTCTCGCTTTACCACGACGGACCAATACAGAGTCCGCATTACTGACGACGCTGCACCGATCCGCCTGTCGATCTCGCGCTCCATCCTGCCCTCACTCGTGAACAAGACCCCAAGATACTTGAACTCCTCCACTTGGGGCAGGATCTCATCCCCGATCCAGAGAGGGCATTCCACCCTTTTCCGACCGAGGACCATAGACTCGGATTTGGAGGTGCTGACCCTCATCCCGAACGCTTCACACTCGGCTGCGAACCGCTCCAGTGAGAGCTGGAGATCATGGCCTGAAGAAGCCAACACCACCACGTCGTCTGCAAAAAGCAGATACGCGATGCTGAGGTCCCCAAACCGGACCCTCAACGCCACGGCTGCGCCAAGAAATTCTGTCCATAAAAATTATGCACAGAATCGGTGACAAAGGGCAGTCTTGGCGGAATCCAACCCTCACTGGGAACGAATTCGACCTACTGCCGGAAATGCGGACCAAACTCTGGCATCGGTGATACAGGGACCGAACCGCCCTTATCAGTTGGCTCAGCATCCCCGTACTCCCGAAGCACCCTCCACAGAACTTCCCGAAGGACACGGTCGAACGCCTTCTCCAAGTCCACAAAACACATGTGGGCAGGCTGGGCGAACTCCCATGCACCCTCGAGGATCCTGCCGAGGGTGTAGAGCTGGTCCACTGTTCCACGGCCAGGACGAAAGCCACACTGCTCCTCCTGAATCCGAGGTTCGACCTTCCGACGGACACTCCTCTCCACACCCCTGAATAGACCTTACCAGGGAGGCTGAGGAGTGTGATTCCCCTGTAATTGGAACACACCCTCTGGTCCCCCTTCTTAAAGAGGGTAACCACCACCCCAGTCTGCCAATCCAGAGGCACCGTCCCCGATGTCCACACAATGTTGTAGAGATGTGTCAGCCATGACAGCCCCACAACATCCAGAGCCTTCAAGAACTCCGGGCGGATCTCATCCACCCCTGGGGCCTTGCCACGGAGGAGTTTTTTTAACTACCTCAGTGACTTCGACCCCAGAGATTGGAGAGTCCGCCTCAGAGTCTCCAGGCCCTGCTTCCACACTGGAAGGCGTGTAGGTGGAATTGAGGAGGTCTTCGAAGTATTCTCCCCACCGACTCACAACATCCCGAGTCGAGATCAGCAGCACGCCATCCCCACTGTAAACAGTGTTGACGATGCACTGCTTCCCCCTCCTGAGACGCCGGATGGTGGACCAGAATTTCCTCGAAGCCGTCCAGAAGTCATTCTCCATGGCCTCGTCAAACTCCTCCCACGCCCGGGTTTTTGCCTCAGCAACGGCCGAAGCCGCGTTCCGCTTGGCCATCCGCTTGGCACCAACGACCTTACGGCCACAGCTCCGGTCGGCTGCCTCAACAATGCGGAACATGGTCCACTCGGACTCAATGTCCCCCGCCTCCCCCGGGGTGTGGGAAAAGCTCTGCCGGAGGTGGGAGTTGAAGCTCTTCCTGACAGGGGATTCTGCCAGACGTTCCCAGCAGACCTTCACAGAGCGTTTGGAACTGCTAGGTCGGGCCGGCATCTTCCCCCACCATCGGAGCCAACCCACCACCAGGTGGTGATCAGTTGACAGCTCCGCCCCTCTCTTCACCCGAGTGTCCAAAACATGCGGCCGCAAATCCGATGACACGATTACAAAGTCGATCATCGAACTGTGGCTTAGGTTGTCCTGGTGCCAAGTGCACACATGGACACCCTTATGTTTGAACATGGTGTTCATTATAGAAAATCCGTGTCGAGCACAGAAGTCCAACAATAGAACACCGCTCGGGTTCAGATCGGGGGGGGGCGTTCCTCCCAATCACGCCCTTCCAGGTCTCATTGTCATTGCCCATGTGAGCATTGAAGTCACCCAGTAGAACGATGGAGTCCCCAGAAGGAGCTCTCTCCAGCACTTCCTCCAGGGACTCCAAGAAGGGTGGGTACTCTGAGCTGCCGTTTGGTGCATAGACACAACAGTCAGGACCCGTCCCCCCAACCGAAGGCGGAGGGAGGCTACCCTCTCGTTCACCGGGGTGAACTCCAATGTGCAGGCGCCCAGCCGGGGGGCAATAAGTATGCCCACACCTGCTCAACGCCTCTCACTGTGGGCAACTCCAGAGTGGAAGGGAGTCCATCCCCTCTCAAGAGGGCTTGTACCAAAGCCCAAACTATGTGTGGAGGCAAGTCCGACTATGTCTAGTCGGAGCTTTTCTGCCTCACACACCAGCTCGGGCTCCTTTCCAGCCAGAGAGGTGACATTCCATGTCCCAAGAGCCAGCCTCTGCAGCTGGGGATCGGACCGCCAAGGTCCCCGCCTTTGGCCGCCGCCCAGCTCACTTTGAACCCGTGTGATTCTTGTGTGAAGGGTGTGTGTGGTTTGTGGGGTGTGTGTGTGTGTGTGTGTGTGTGTGTGTGGTTCTGCAACAGAAAGAAATACAGCATGTAAGTCAACGCTCAACTTCTGACGTCACACAACACTAGTAGACAGCACACATTACATAACTAACTGCAACGGTTCCGCTATACTAAATAACAGTGACGTGCGGTGAGCTTCATGACTGGGGAGGCACAGACGTCACAGAAATTAATCCAGAGACAGGATAAATTTTAGATTTAAGATTTTTGGGGGGAATGGCAAGTGTGCCACTTGCATGTATATATATATAGTCCCAGAGGATCTTGGCTTGGTCATTCTCTACCACCTTTGGAGGTGTTTCCCACTTGGATCTTGGGACTTCCAGTCCATACTCTGCACAGATGTTCCTGTACACTATTCCAGCTACTTGGTTATGGCGCTCCATGTATGCTTTACCTGCCAGCATCTTACACCCTGCAGTTATGTGCTGGATTGTCTCAGGACCTTCTTTGCACAATCTACACCTGGGGTCTTGTCTGGTGTGGTAGATTTGGGCCTCTATTGCTCTGGTGCTCAAGGCCTGTTCTTGTGCAGCCAGGATCAGTGCCTCTGTGCTGTCCTTCAGACCAGCTCTTTCTAGCCATTGGTAGGATTTCTGGATATCAGCCACTTCAGCTATGTTTCGGTGGTACATCCCATGTAGGGGCTTGTCCTCCCATGATGGTCCCTCCAGCACCTCATCTTCCTTTGATGCCCATTGTCTGAGACATTCACTGAGCACGTGATCCGTTGGGGCCTTATCCCTGATGTACTTATGGATCTTGGATGTTTCATCTTGGATAGTGGCTCTCACGCTCGCTAGTCCTCGGCCTCCTTCTTTACGGCTAGTGTACAGTCTCAGGGTGCTGGACTTGGGATGGAACCCTCCATGCATGGTTAGGAGCTTCCGTGTCTTTATCTATGGTCTGTATATCTTCCTTTGGCCACCGTATGATTCCTGCAGGGTATCTGATTACTGGTAGGGCGTAGCTGTTAATGGCTAGGGACTTGTTCTTGCCGTTGAGCTGACTTCTTAGGACTTGCCTTACTCGATGGAGGTATTTGGCTGTGGCTGCTTTCCTTGTTTCCTCGTCAAGGTTGCCATTTGCCTGTGGAATTCCATGGTATTTGTAGCTGTCCTCAGTGTCTGCTATTGTTCCTTCTGGGAGTGAGACCCCCTCTGTGTGGATTACCTTTCCTCTTTTAGTCACCATGCGGCCACATTTCTCAAGTCCGAATGACATTCTGATGTCAGAGCTGTAGACCCTGGTAGTGTGGATCAGGGAGTCAATGTCCCGCTCGTTCTTAGCGTACAGCTTTATGTCATCCATGTAGAGGAGGTGGCTGATGGTGGCCCCATTCCTGAGTTGGTATCCATAGCCCGTCTTGTTGATTTGGCTGAGGGGGTTCAGTCCTATACAGAACAGCATTGGGGACAGAGCGTCTCCTATGACGTGTATATATATATATATATATACACACACATATACATATACATACATACATACATATATACATATTTTTTATATATATATATATATATATATACACACATACATACATACATACATACATACATACATACATACATACATACATACATACATATATACACGTACATATACACTACCGTTCAAAAGTTTGGGGTCACCCAAACAATTTTGTGTTTTCCATGAAAAGTCACACTTATTCACCACCAAACGTTGTGAAATGAATAGAAAATAGAGTCAAGACATTGACAAGGTTAGAAATAATGATTTGTATTTGAAATAATTTTTTTTTTTTTACATCAAACTTTGCTTTCGTCAAAGAATCCTCCATTTGCAGCAATTACGGCATTGCAGATTCTAGCTGATTCTGATTCTAGATTCAAATTCTAGCTGTTAATTTGTTGAGGTAATCTGGAGAAATTGCACCCCACGCTTCCAGAAGCAGCTCCCACAAGTTGGATTGGTTGGATGGGTACTTCTTGCGTACCATACGGTCAGGCTGCTCCCACAACAGCTCAATGGGGTTCAAATCTGGTGACTGCGCTGGCCACTCCATTACCGATAGAATACCAGCTGCCTGCTTCTGCTCTAAATAGTTCTCGCACAATTTAAAGTTAAAGTCCCAAAGTCCCAATGATCATCGTCACACACACATCTGGGTGTTGTGAAATTTGTCCTCTGCATTTAACCCATCCCCATGTGATTTTGATCCATCCCCTGGGGGAGAGGGGAGCAGTGAGCAGCAGCGGTGCCGCGCTCGGGAATCATTTGGTCTGTTTGGGGTCATTGTCCTGTTGTAGGATGAAATTGGCTCCAATCAAGCGCTGTCCACTGGGTATGGCATGGCGTTGCAAAATGGAGTGATAGCCTTCCTTATTCAGAATCCCTTTTACCCTGTACAAATCTCCCACCTTACCAGCACCAAAGCAACCCCAGACCATCACATTACCTCCTCCATGCTTAACAGATGGCGTCAGGCATTCTTCCAGCATCTTTTCGTTTGTTCTGGGTCTCACAAACGTTCTTCTTTGTGATCCAAACACCTCAAACTTGGATTCATCCGCCCACAACACTTTTTTCCAGTCTTCCTCTGTCCAATGTCTGTGTTCTTTTGCCCATCTTAATATTTTTCTTTTGTTGGCCAGTCTCAGATATGGCTTTTTCTTTGCCACTCTGCCCTGAAGCCCAGAATCCTGCAGCCGCCTCTTCACTGTAGATGTTGACACTGGTGTTTTGCGGGTACTATTTAATGAAGATGCCAGTTATTAAATTAAATTAAATTGTAAATTAAGTTATTAAATTAATGCCTGACGCCATCTATCATCATATATATGTTCGTCGCCGTGGCGCTGCGTAACGGCTACTCGTACGATGCAAGGAAAATTTAAAGGAGCACTCCGAAGCTACAAATCAAACAGTGCACACACGAAACAAGCCGCGTTCAGAAACACGGCACAACAGTAGACAGTAGTGACAATGAAATGTATATACCGTAATTTTCAGACTATAAGTCTTGGTTTTTTTCATAGTTTGGGTGGCGGGGCGACTTATAAGGAGCGACTTATATGTGTTTTTTTTTTTTCCAAAGTTTCCCCCCCCCAAAAAAAAAGTGAAACCGCGATGTAGCAAGGGATTACTGTAATTTGAATTTCAAGTGACGTCAGCGGCGCGGCGTGCGCGGCGGTTGTTTATAAAAAGGACAAAGATTGATCACGGGATGGCGAAGATGACGAAGGGCCCCACGTACTACTGGCATCATTAGCGGCTTTGTTTCTAAGTGACACGGAGGATGAAGAGTTTGAAGGATTTAAGGATTTGGAGTGACACAGCAGGTTTGAAAAACTATTATGGCTTTTACATACGCCCGGTCCTGTTCTATGGAGCTCTCGTTCACCTCCGTGGATGGAAGTCTGGGGCCGGCGCTCGGCCGGGTGGCTGTCCGGGGACGGTGGATAGGCCTCGGTCATGACTTTTACGCATGCCCGGTCCTATTCTATGGAGCTCTCTTCCACTTCCGCGGCTGGAAGTCCACGCCGCCACACGCCTGGAAGTTTGTTTTGTTAAATAAAGAGCCGTTTACCAAACCCACGTCTTTCCTTGAACTTTATTAATGCTACAATATAGTATATAGTAGATCTGTGGAATAACGACGAGGCTGACGTCAGCTGCTCACGCGCGGCGTTGTTGACATAAAGGACGAGGAATTTGATCGATGGATTTAATGATTTAGAGTGCACAAATCGTTTGATAATACTATTGCTTATATAATAGTTATTTGATATCTAATTTATATATCGTTATATGGGCCTGTGGAATATTTTGAAGTGCAAGCCGTCAGCCCCGTGCACTCATTTTTGACAAAGGACGATCGATAGATTTAATGATTTGGAGTGACACAGATGGTTTGATAACATTATTGCTTATATAATAGTTATTTGATATCTAATTTATATATCGTTATATGGGCCTGTGGAATATTTTGAAGTGCAAGCGCCGTCAGCGGCGCGCACGCATTGTTGACAAAGGACGATCGATGGATTTAATGAATTTGAGTGTCACGGATGGTTTTATTAACGTGTTATTTATGTAATAGTTTTTTTGAATAACTCTGAATGTTACGTCAGGCCCGTTCTCAGCTCTTCGTTTGTGTTTGTCACGTTAGCATACCTATCGTTTAGCCTGTTGTTGCTCGTTCATGTCTGGTCTTGGTGTTGGATTTTGTCAAATAAATTTACCCCCCAAAATGCGACTTATACTCCGGAGCGACTTAATATGGTTTTTTTTTCACGTTATTGGGCATTTTATGGCTAATGCGACCTATATGTCGGAGCGACTGTTAGTCCGAAAATTACGGTACTCACTTTGTGTCAAACATGCACACGATCACAGCAACACAATCAATACCAGCAACTTTTAATTTACTGCTGCGCACAAGCTCCAACAATCGCGATAAGCTGAGGTAATTCACGTGAGACTTAAGGCGCGGTGACCTAACTGTCCAACATTTTAACATCAACATAGGAACCTTTCTAACAGTTTCTCCATTTTCTGTTATCTCTTCTCTTATTTTCTTCTCTTTTCTTTCTTACCGCTATTTTTTATTTTTCTTCTTCGTGCTACCGCTATTTTTATTTTTCTTCTTCGTGAAGGGTTCGCTTTGGCCTGGGGAGTTGTTAGGTTCAGATTCAGCAAAAGGATCAGCAGACAAAACCAGTGAGACAGAATGTTGATCTTTTCTCGCGAGGAGTGCATCCAGACTTACAGCAATCCAAAATACACTAAAGGTCTTGTTTACACTCCTCTCTTTTTATTAAGGAAATGCCCTACCTACAATGTGAGACTAGCCCCTGATAGGTGGGGGGGAAAGCGTGGGCTAGTCTCAAGAGTGAAGAAACGAGATTCTATGTGAAACTAGAAGTCGCAAGGATAAAATGTTATGGGAAACAAAGTAGTCATGTGAAAAGAGTGCATAGACAAAATGACATGTGCAGACATCAACAACTTTCTTGGATTCCCAGATGTGTAGAAGGTCAGGAAGCTCCAGCCAGCATCGTTTCACTTGTTGTGGACTAGGTGATGTCTGCAAGAAGAAACAGCAAGCATTCTGCGCAATAACTTTATTAATAAGTACTCATTAGGGAACGCATGATAACATATATATACAATTTATCTAACAATTCCCCCCTGTTTTATCATAAGTTCCCGGAGAACAACCCATCACCCATATGGCCACTTCAAAAAAGATTTTCAGCCAAGGGATCACATTTCGCAAGAACTAACTTACACTCAGGAGGAAACTGAGCCATAATCGGCAAAGCTAGGGTCAAGAAACAAACCGGACAGGTTTACCACAATAGAGTCGCCGACCGGGTCGTCACTAGAGAAGGAACCCGCGTCGATCGAAAGGTCATCCCTTTGGAGCAACGGGAAAGTCTCAGCTGGTGGAGAGATAGCAGTTGTAATTAGTCTGTTAATTAGGGATCGGAGACAAGGGATGCAACAACATCCACACAAAATCAAAATGGCAGAGAAAACGGCTATGGAGACCAGGGCAGAGGAAACCAGGGTGCGGTACTTTCCGAACACGTTCAGCCAGTCGGTCCAAACCTCTGTGTTCACCCCACTGTGCTCCTTCATCTTCCCGTTCAAGGTCCGCAGGCCCTCAAGGGTCTGGGACAGGCTTCCGCCGGCTGCAGTATTATTCGGAATAAACGTGCAACATTGCTCACCGAACATGGCGCAGACACCGCCCTCTTTTGAGAGTAGCATGTCAAGGGCCATTCGATTCTGGAAAGCCATGAGGGAAGTAGCGGCCAGTTGGGAGTGGACCGCCTTGAAACCCGCCCCGGACCAGTTTCCAAGCCTCTGCACGTTGTAATGGACGTAGTTAATCCCGTCAACATTTTTGTTAATAGTACACCACCAACACAGGGCGGATTCAAAACCAGCTGCTATCTGATTCACCAGCTTATACTCATCCGGTACTCCTCTAGGAACACCAATGGCGTCAATGTAAATTGGATTAGCCGCGCCCCGCCATTCGGCGTTTCGTTTCGTTCTCGGCCAGAATACGGGAACCACGGACTTAGCAAAAGATGTCAGATCATAAGAGGACATCGGTATCAAATGAACAGGTAGCAATAGGGTTACCAAAGCGCAAATTCCGGAGCTGTCGAAAGGCAACCTATCAAAGTTTTTTACTATTACACCAAAACCAAACATCACTACGAGCAATGGGCAAAAAAGGGGCAGTGACAATGGTCACGGACCCACACCATAGAGGAGGCAGGGCGCCGAGCTTCTCACCGGTACCAGGTAATCTAAGACATGTAAAATTACCCTTAGCTACATCGGACGAAAAAAGGGGTTTATATTTTGTCATAGCGGCAACAGGGTAAACCTTATCCCATTTAAAACAATCATGAGCGGGTGAAATGGACAGGCTTAACATTAAAATAACAGCACACTTAGGACCTATATTCGCAGGTATGATTTTCAAAAGAGGTCTTGGACCCATGCATGCAACGCAACTGGCGCCAGCCATCTTTGCGGCCTGCTCAGCCATAAGAAGCCAGTTGTTAGTATGACCGCTTATCCCTGTGGAGGCCACAAAATAGCTATCTACATCAGTGAGGAGCGTACTTGTGATTTTTGCTCCTGCTGACAGGGTGTATTTATTTGTAACGGGACGGTCTGCGACCGACATTGTTCTATTAAGACAAATAGCAATAGGAAAGCGAGGATCGATTCCAGAGGACCAAGCCCACAGTTGAAAACCCCAACAAGAAGCGTTAAACAAGGTGGCATTTGGAGGAAGAATTTGACCATCAGCGAGTGTAAGAGACAAAAGGAGGCTTTTGCCCTGATTTTTCAAAGTCACTCGTTTAGCAAAGAACACAGCCTCTTCACTGGAACCAGAGAGCGGGGTGACCATTTCGAAACCTTTCAAACTCTTCATAGGTAAAATAATAGAAGAAGATGTATTAGGAGCCACAGTAAACATTAATGACTTATTGTAAGTCCAAGACAAAAGCCATGGTACGCAAGTTGGAACGCAGACGGTTCCTGGAATACAAACAACCTGATCAAAAGGGGATTTAGTGTCGCGCTTATGTCTAGCAATTTTTCCCCCATGAGCCATATCAATTAGAATTAGCGTTGGTAGCTGCCTGAGAAAAGAATGTTCGAGGCTCATGGTACTCTATCCCTCCAAATAAAATAACCCCCGAGAAAAACACAATGGTAACACAAACCAGCAAAAGCAACCAAAAACACATGGCAGACTTAGCGCAGGCCACAGCCTGATTAAAGCACACACCAAATGACTCTCTAATGCTCATGTTTTTTGGATCTCCTCAGAGTCAACACCCTGAGCTTCGGGTTGGTGTCTTGGAAATTGGCTTCTGCTAGCTTTCGTGTCAACCCTGGATCTTGGCACCAGGATCAGGCACTATTACCAGACTTTGCTCACCTTCCGTACTTTAGGTTGGGTCTGCAGAGATCACCTTTTTACAATGAGATAAATGAATCCACGTGTTGCGTTCGGCTATTTTCAAAGCATTAGGTGTCGTGAGTAGTACCAAAAAAGGACCTTCCCACTTGGGTGAATGCCAATTCTTCCTCTTGATACTCTTGATCAAAACCCAGTCTCCCGGTACCACTTTGGGGTCTTCCTGCGGAGAAATGGGTTCACCATCAGTGTTATTGGTTAGATTCTTTTGACGTTCTAACATTTTTCTCATGTAATCAGCTAACGTGGCTTCCTCGGGGATCTCCCATGTGGTCTTGAACTGAGGAAGCCTGTAAGGCCTTCCAAACATAGTTTCATAGGGAGTTAGCCCTGTTGTACTTGTAATATTTATGTACATTTTGACCAGGTCTAAGCACTGAGTCCATGGTCGTTTCGTTTCTTCCTTAATTCGTTTTTTATAGTCGCGTTAGATCTCTCAACAACTGATTATGGACGATAGGAACAATGCTTCTTTAGATTTATGTGGAACATTCTCCCAATGTGATCTGATTTACAAAATGTGGACCATTGTCGCTGTAAATTTTTCTGGAATACTGTATCTTGGAATGATGTCTTTGCATAAGGCTTTTGCCACCGTGAGTGCATCAGCATGTTTGGTAGGAAATGTTTCTACCCATTTAGAAAATGCGTCTATTATGACCAAACAATATTCTTTCCCTTCACATTTATGTAATTGGATATAATCCATATGTATTGTCTGAAATGGATACAATGGAGTTGGGAATTTCCCACTCTGAGGTCTTAAATTGCCTTGTGGGTTATGTTTAGCACAGATCAAACACGCTCTGCAAAATTGTTTTGAAAAAGCTGCAAAGCCGTACGTTGTATAAATAGCTTCAACTTGTTTCACCATACCCCCCGTCGAGACATGGGTGACCCCATGACTCGAAATAGCAGCCCATTTGAACAAGTTACGAGGCAAGACAGGTTTGCCCAAAGGTCACACAAAATGACCAACAGTGTTTTTAGTTGCACCCCGTTACCCCAAGAGAGCCGTTCCTGGGAGGGGCTCTGAGACTGCATGTCAAGCAACACATCAGGGGAGATGTGTGACATCGAATCATGAGCTGTGAGAGACGAGAGGACACGGAGCAGGCCTTCGCAGCGGCCTTCGCGGATTTGTCAGCAAAAGCATTACCGAGAGAAACAGGATCAGAGCACGCAGTGTGAGCAGCACACTTGCAAACCGCTACCTTTAAAGGTAGCTGGACAGCGTCCAAAAATTGAGTCAGTAATGTGGAATGGACGACGGGCTTCCCTGCAGAAGTTATCATGCCACGGTTGCTCCACTGCTGAGCAAACACGTGTACTGTAGCAAAAGCATACTGACTATCAGTCCAGATAGTGACGGATTTGTTTACAAACAATTTGCAGGCCCCAGTCAAAGCAATGAGCTCAGCGGCCTGTGCAGACATATTGGATGGCAGTTTAGCAGCCTCCAAAACCATGTCGGCAGTAACAATGGCATACCCAGTAAGGGTCACACCAGATTCATTTTTCTTAGAAGACCCATTAACAAAAAACACATGACCATCTGGCAGAGGCGTATCTTCAAAATCAGGCCGAGCCTTTGCAATTTGTTGGGCAGCATCGACACAATCACGGAATTCGCCATCGCCAGGAAGGGGAATGAGAGTGGCAGGATTGAGTGTCGTGCATCCTTCAACGGTCAGATGTGGCTGAGACAGCAACGTAGCCATGCAGGAAAGATGACGTGCAGGCGACAGAAAAGTCACTCACTCACTCACTCACTCACTCACTCGCTCGCTCGCTCGCTCACTCACTCACTCACTCACTCACTCACTCACTCACTCACTCACTCACTCACTCACTCACTCACTCACTCGCTCGCTCGCTCGCTCGCTCGCTCGCTCGCTCGCTCGCTCGCTCGCCCGCTCGCTCGCTCGCTCGCTCGCTCGCTCAATCAATCAATCAATCAATCAATCAACCAATCAATCAATCAATCAATCAATCAATCACACAGGTGTTTATTAAATCGCAACTAAATTACAAGCAATTTAAACTCTAATGGAATATGTGGATGTCCATATCCGTTTCATCAAATTCCAATCCAACTTTACCTTTGTATAAGGCACAGGTGTCAAATTGTGCTTCATATACATGCGCCATCACTCGAATCGCAAATTATCTTCACTTTTAGTAATATGTTAAATTTCAAATACCAGACCAGTTTTTACTTGTCTGATTTGAAAGCGAGGTACTCGTCAGCTTGTTCCGCAGCCCCCACAATATGAGGCGCTCACACATCTACTCGGGTATGACAGTCATACCGGCCCTCCAAAAGAAGCCATGACTAAACCTCGGCCCGCGAACAAATGAGTTTGACACCCCTGGCACAAGGGTCTTCCCATTGATCAATCGCGTATCTTAAATCATGCTTTTCCTCCTTTGAAGCGACTATGTACTTCAAACCCAAACGGCACCATTTTATAGGGAAAAAAAATTGTCGAATTTATTCGTTGCCGACATAATACTGGTCGCAAATTTGCATGTAGAGCATTTTTGAGTTGTTGATCATAGACATCAGTTGAACACTCTTTCTGGTCTGTGTCTAAAGTCTTCAAACAACTTATCTTGTTTTTGTTTAGTCCGGCCAATGTCTGTGTAATTTGCTCTACGTTGAAATATTATTTCTATCCTGCAATAGTTGGTCAATTTGTATTTGTAATGGCACCTCGTTATAGTCCAATGGACGGCCCTGGAGATCAAAAGGACTCCAGGTGTCTTTAACGCTTGCCCAATGTTTGGTTAAGGATGCCATGAAAACCTGTTGTATTTCATCACCTCTCAAATTATAGGAAGCAACGAGTTGTTTAATTTGGGGTACAAAGACGGAAAGGATGGTTCGCTTTGCCGTGCCACAACATCTGTCTCTGTAATTTGATCATTTTTCTCATTTTCATTCATCACATTCTCAGCTGTGGGTCTTAAGCGAGCTCGCGCTGACACTGTGTCATCATCTTCCTGTCTGTGCAACAGCAAGTTCTTTTTTTATCTTTTCTTCGTCTTCCTTATCTTTCAATTTCCCTCACATCTGGGAAAATGAGAATGTAATTTTGCTTTTTAATTTTTTAATTTTAAGTCTTGCAAAAGTTCTATATCCTTATTGCACCGAGATAAACTGTTAAACATATCTTTAAAAATAAACAAACAAAAACAATCCATGCTCTTCAAAATGGGACCCAAATGTCAGATTACAAATCAAACCTCCTCCTTCACTCTCACATTTTTTGATAGAACAGTCTACTTAGCTAGACACCGTCATATCATACCAAATAATGGCCTGGAAATTAAATATAATGTTGTTGCTGTGGTCCCTCAAAACATGTGACTAGAATTTGGACAATTACTAACCCCCATCAATCGACAAATTATCTCCTCACAAAAGTCCCAGCCTGTTAACCTATCTGCATCAAGAAGACATTTGCAATGCAGGGGATAAGAGAATAACAAGGGACACCTTAACAATAAACAAAATAAACCCAAACCACAAACAAAACCAAATAAACTAGGCCCATGACCTATGTAGACCAACACAGTACTCCAAATATTTCCCCATTAAAATTTAAGCCTTATTGTGTAGAGCACCATTGATTTCTAATCATTGACCTAATTTTATCCTTAATTCAATCCCAATCACGAATGCCCACTACTTAATACTTTACTTGGTGTTCTTTTGATAAAAAGCGCCCCCCTTGCAATGTTGTTTTTAACTCTAAGTGATTCAAATCTTTGACTTGTCCTTACATGTGTCCTTGTATAGTTTTATGTCATAACGAATCAATAATTTAATTTTATCCAATACTACAATGTATGTTCTCTCCTACTCTCACATTTTTATGAGGGCTGGGCACTCTCCTCGTTGGACGAGTTTCTGACCACAACCCTCAGATTATTCTATCATTTCTAATTTTTACATTTAACAATGCAAATCTGATAAACCATTGTCTAGCACACCGCTTTTGTGCACCAATTTAACGCAATTCCAACCTTTATAACAAACTGATACACAAAGACAAACATACACAGAAACACACACACGGGCCCACAACATAGACATGACAATCTTCCCAGCTGATAACAAGGGTGGGGGGAGCAACTGAAGTGCGGAGAGCTTCGCCACCGCCACGTCGCATAATGCAAACCCCCTCTGTCCAAAATATGCATTTGTCAAGATATTTTACGTTTTCGGGGTCAACTTCTTCCATCAATTTCCAATCTTTGCATTTTAATTCACGTCGGGGTAGCGGTTTTTGTTTGCTATTCGCTGTCCCCATGGTTTATTTTCTAAATTTCAGTTTTGACTTTATGCACAGGACAGTGTTTAAATGTTCGATGTGTGGAGGAAACGGAGAATCCTTGCTTCCGTCCACACAAAGCCACGGTTTACAGTCCCGTGTATTTTACACAAAGGAGAGTTCAAAGGAGATCACTCTCAGTCAAATCACACACACACAATGCGCACTCTTATCTTCCCACAGGCAAGCAGGGGAGTCCGCCCTCCCGTGGAACTTAACAAAATCTAAACTCTTTAACCTTCCTACTGTGTAAGAAAAACGTATTTTTGCCTTTTTCTCAAAGTAGATATAAAACCTATCTTTTCATGGATAAAGAAGCCAAACCAGCTAAACAAGAGTAAAAAAAAAACACCCCAGATGGCAGCAGAAAGCTAGGAAGGTTAACTAGGAGGCCCACGACACCTCAGCGGAATTTAACTGCTCCAAATTACCTGTACTTCTCTAGAAAACAGATGGGTCCGCTTTCCCATGGAATTTAACTGACTCATCAGTCAGGGGACTCCAACATCCCAGCAGAATTTACTGTTTCTAATTGCACTTGATAGGGTCTAGAATTGTCAAGGTTTTAAGTGACCTCTTGTCACTGCACTTTCATTACTTCAACAGAATCAAGATTCGTACTCACAGTCTGCTGGGCCTTCTCCTCGGATGATCTCGTCAACCACTCCGGTGTCCAACCGACTGATCGAGACAGCCCCGTGAAAAGGGTTTCTATATGCCTTGGCCAAGGACTTGTCCTGCGTCGAAAAGTCGGCCGGAACCAGAAATAGTCCTATTGAGATCCCGGACGAGCCCCCAAAAATCTGTTAGGTTCAGATTCAGCAAAAGGATCAGCAGACAAAACCAGTGAGACAGAATGTTGATCTTTTCTCGCGAGGAGTGCATCCAGACTTACAGCAATCCAAAATACACTAAAGGTCTTGTTTACACTCCTCTCTTTTTATTAAGGAAATGCCCTACCTACAATGTGAGACTAGCCCCTGATAGGTGGGGGGGAAAGCGTGGGCTAGTCTCAAGAGTGAAGAAACGAGATTCTATGTGAAACTAGAAGTCGCAAGGATAAAATGTTATGGGAAACAAAGTAGTCATGTGAAAAGAGTGCATAGACAAAATGACATGTGCAGACATCAACAACTTTCTTGGATTCCCAGATGTGTAGAAGGTCAGGAAGCTCCAGCCAGCATCGTTTCACTTGTTGTGGACTAGGTGATGTCTGCAAGAAGAAACAGCAAGCATTCTGCGCAATAACTTTATTAATAAGTACTCATTAGGGAACGCATGATAACATATATATACAATTTATCTAACAGGAGTTAAGTTCAGCATTCGCTTTAAAGATATCTGACGCCATCTAGCGTTATGAATAGGTATAATGTCTAGATCCCGAATGTAAGATGACCCCCACTTTTTCAGTCTTATTTCAATGCAAAAAACACCGTCTTATATTCTGGCCAATACGGTAATAGGTTTTTGATCAACAGCAGCACTCTCATCCTACTCTTTAATAAGTGTTTAGTTCTAACGGTTTTTAACTTTTAAAACATGTTTTAACATTTTCAACTTTCTGCCGTAATGGAAACAATAGCTACTATAAATTGTTGCTATTAGTTAAGTACTATGTTAAATACCTTTTTTCCCCCATTTGTTTCTAAGTTTGTCTAACACGTAATACTGTACCATTACACCTGTGCAATTGTGCACATACATGGGGTTTATTCAGGACATTCAATGAGCACATGCTGTAAATAAACAAATTAACAAATTGAGAAAGAAACAAAAATAACAGCATACAGTGCAGGATACAATTAAAAAATTTGATTAGCAAATCTCACAATGATTCGACTTGTGGTTTATATTTATGATGATAGAAAAGCAACACATTGATGATGTGATTTTATGATACGTAAACCATACACAACTGATAATACTGCAAATGTAAATTGCCCCAAAAAAAGATTAATATGAAGTACAACGGAATCCTGATTCAAAATAATAATAATGGAAGAAGGGGCCGTCTGTAGAAGCAGATTGTCTTATAAATTGAAATAAAGATTTTGTGTGGCCTAAAAACACCCTGTACTAATTACACACATATATAACCCCAAGTACAGTGCGAAATTATTTTATTAAAAAAAAAAATGCCTTTAACCGTTTGAAAAGTTCTAAAGTTTAACCACATTTATCTTGGTGGTGCAAGTGGGGGTGATGAAGGTTTGCAGCTGGTTCCTTTCTAGAGCTGCAAGGGTACCGCATTTCGTGTTTCACCTTTGCTCCTGTTGGATGCTATAGAAGAGTTTGACTCCCTAAAAAACAATTGTTAGCATGTACAAGAGACATGACACTGCCCAACTAAAAGATAGCAATAGTTATGAGGTAGCTACAACACACCCCTTTTGAGCCCCGCGCCTCGGGTAATGCTGAGCATTCTATTGCCTTTAATGGAAACATCGGCCCTACCAAGATGGCCGCCATGTAGTCTGTGTACAGCAGGCATGTCACGGCCCGCAGCTTCGGTCTTATTACGTATTTATGGCCCGCCTGCACTGTCAAATTGAATTAAAAAAATCATTCCTGTTTAAAACGTTCATGAGGCAAAAATTATTTTAAACTCATGTAAATTTAAGATGTTTCATACAGTTTGTTCAATGTTATCTGACTCTGCAGATATGAAAGGCAGAATTTGTGTTTTTAAGAGTTGTTCACATCTGCCTGAGTGGCTTATATTTGGTTGTTTTGTCATTTTAAAATAAAGACAATTGGGACAATGAAATTTGTTTTATAACAGTGTGTATTTGCATGAAATTTGTGTAGTTAAAAATGTCCGAAAAAAACCGATTCTCTGGGCCCCTTCACTTTATCAAATCTGGCCCTCCTTGCAAAAAGTTTGGACGCCCCTGGTGTACAGAAACACAACAGCAGCACATGGAAATACTTGTACCTCTTTCTGTCTGTTGATAGCGCCACAGCACCAGTAACCTATCCATCCATTTTCTATACCGCTTGTCCCCACCATCAGTGGTTAATTCTAGAAGGAACAAACTTTGACAAGTACTGTACAACGGGGCATTCTGAGAGCATTGGACATTATTTTCTGTTTGTTAAATCTTAAAACAGTTAAATCATAGTCCATTTCAAAACTTCCACAGGCACATGGTAGTTTTCCTAACCATATCCTCTTGATGGACACAGCAATCATTAGTTAGATAAAAATGACAATTTTGACTATAAGATTAACTGCATGAAAGACATTTTACAGAAGAAAATCCCTAGCACCTTTGTAAAACATGCATGACCCCTTGTAAGTTAACCCTGTAATATTTTGTAATACGGACAGAATACAACACGCTGGCATGTTGGCATTTCTGTTTGAATTACTTTAATTCAAGTTGTAATTCAGGTTCTGCTAAAAACATTTCTCCCTTCTTTTTCACAGAATACAGGATTTTAAAGTAGCTTTGACAGAAGAAAACATAAACCTGAAAACACTAAGAGAGCTGTGCTTCAATGGTAAGTTTCCATCATCTTGCACAGGTGTCAAACTCGAGGCCCGGCCGGGGACGAGAATCCAGCCTGCTACATGATTTTGTGCAGCTTGCCAAAGCAAATTAGGTGCATCAACTTCATGTTTCTTGCTAAAATACATCCATCCATCCATTTTCTATACCGCTTGTCCCCACGGGGGTCGCGGGCGTGCTGGAGCCTATCCCAGCAGTCATCAGGCAGTAGAATACGAAAACTGCAAATTGTTTTCACTTTTAAAAATTTTGAGATGTCTATTCAAATTACCGTATTTTCCGCACTATTAGGCGCACTTAAAAACTTAAAATTTACTCAAAAAACCACAGTGCGCCTTATAATGCAGAGCGCCTTTATATATGGATCAATTGATGAATTTGTTGATCCATACTGGTTTTACACAGCACTCTGTCAAAATGTTTCAGTACGTTTTAATACGACGAGTAAATTACAAGGTCGCATCGCTTCCCAGCATTACGGCAACCGTGGTCGGGGGGCGCCACTGAAAAGCTGTTGTACCTGCGAGGCTATTTCATTTCAAAATAGGCTGTTCCGTTAATGTTTTCGAGTACGTTTACGGATCAATATCCTACGGAATCATAAATAAGCAGCACCAATGTGTTAAATCAATCTTTAGTCGGTTCAGATCACTTGTATGAGAGAGAGTTTGAGAAACGTGATTGTTTACAGGGTCACTTTGCTGAGGCTCATGGGAGTCTGCGAGCTGAGGCTCATGGGAGTTTACGTGTGGCTAATGCTATAATGATAGCTGCCATACGCACGAGGCTATTTCATTTCAAAATAGGCTGCTCCGTTAATGTTTCGAGTAAATTTACGGATCAATATGGAAGGGAAACAGAAGTAAGCAGTACCAATGTGTTAGATCGAATTTTAGTCAGTTCCGATCATTTATAAGAGATAGTTTGAAAAACGCGATTGTTTACAAAAGGCTCATTGGTTATTGGCTAGTGGATGCATACCGCAACCCTAGTCAACCTCAGTTTGTTGCAGTATCACTTCTATTTTATGCGCCTTTCAATCCGGTGCGCCTTCTATATGAAATAATTTCTAAAATAAAAAAATTCTGTGAGGGTGTGCCTTATAATCCAGTGCGCTTTATGGTGTGAAAAATATGGTCATGTAATAATTAATCAAACATATTTCACAGGTCTCTTCTGATTTCAAAAGTAGTCTATTATATGCACATAATACGTTTGTTTGTGTTCACAGTTATAGAAAATGGATGGATATGTAATATGAGCAGATAATACATTTGTTTGGGTTCAGAGTTATAATAGCCCTTTGAAGGAAAACCTTACAACGATGTGGCCCTGTGACAAAATGAAGAGTTTGGCACCCCTGCTGTAATGCATCGTATTGTTCTGCTAAGTTATTGTTGAACAGTGTTTGACCGTACTTCATTCATCGTAGGAATTCCATTTGAAGGAGGCATTCGGGCACTTTGCTGGAAGGTAAGCGTGATTTATGCACTTTGCAGTAATTGTTTCTTCCTGCCATAGTTTGCTTATTTAGTGTACTGTTATTACATATGTTATTACTAAAATAGGATAAACTGTGGGATAAGATAAAAAATGCTTTTTATGTTGACTTCCTATCTAATGCACATCTGCATTAAATATGTCTGAAGCTGTTAATATATACTGTACCGCATTTCATGTGAGCAACGGTGGAGGAAAGAGTGAATTATTAGCCTTCCTTATGTTATCGATGGTCGGAAATCTCGGAATCTCCTGTGCTCTACATGTAAAGCCCACACCCCATTGAGCGGTGAACGTTGGGTTGCGTTTTTCCAGGGTTCATTCAAGATCACAAACGCTTGCCAACAGTTTAGAAGTTTGTTTTTTTTCTTGTCCCAAGGAAAATTTGAACATGTTCAAAATCTGTCTGGGATGCGGGCTTAAGGGATCTGACCACCACTTGCTTTTGTTTTATTGAATAATGGGAGTTTGTAAAACGCACGTTTTTTTTTGTCAGGGTCCTAATAGATTGTCTTGTCACAAAGAAATTTTGAACATGGCTTTCTACTCTACTCATTTTAGATCCTTCTTAATTACCTTCCTCTTGATCAAACACGATGGGACTCATTCCTCAAAAAGGAAAGGTAGGGTAAATATTCTGTTGGTTAAATGCTACATTGCTTATTATTGTATGGCATTGTTTTGGGAATATTAAAAAAAACTGATTCCAATAAATATTAATTAATACTCATGTTTTATTACCGTATTTGCCGGTGTATTGGTCGACCTTTTTCGATCCAAAATCGACCGAAAAAAATCGACCTCGACTTATACACCGAGTCATAAAATTTAACTTCGTATTCATCGCTTCAAATGTGATGGTAACCAAGGCCGTTTCTCATGCATCTCATTGTGCGTTGCACTTAGAAAATTTGAACCGGGCGGCGTGCGCGAGTGCGCGGCCCGCTGGAAGTCGAATGAGGCTAAGCGATCTCCTCCGCGGTGCTTATAAAGTGCCGATCCGCTCGGCTTGGAGCTATTTCCGGCCTCCCGTTGGTGCCGGGCGGCGTGCGCGAGCTCGCCGGCCGCTGGAAGTCGAATGAGGCGCCGCGATCTCCTCCGCGGTGCTTATAAACAGCCGATCCGCTCGGCGGGGGCTATTTTCGGCCACTTGTCGCGTGCGCACGGCCTCCCGGATGTGCCGGGCGGGTGCGCGAGCTCGCCGGCCGCTGGAAGTCGAATGAGGCGCCGCGATCTCCTCCGCGGTGCTTATAAACAGCCGATCCGCTCGGCGGGGGCTATTTTCGGCCACTTGGCGCGTGCGCACGGCCTCCCGGATGTGCCGGGCGGGTGCGTGAGCTCGCCGGCCGCTGGAAGTCGAATGAGGCGCCGCGATCTCCTCCGCGGTGCTTATAAAGTGCCGATCCGCTCGGCTTGGGGCTATTTCCGGCCTCCCGTTGGTGCCGGGCGGCGTGCGCGAGCTCGCCGGCCGCGATCTCCTCCGCGGTGCTTATAAACAGCCGCATGCGCACGGCCTCCCGAAATTTGAACACATTTCGTCAATAAATTTCGCATATTGAATTTTGAAGTTTAATATAATGCAACAATTGAGCTCGACTTATACAAAGGATATATCATAAAATCGTAAATTTCCGTCGAATTTTAGGGGGTCGACTTATACACCGAGTCGACCTGTACACCGGCAAATACGGTAATCATGGTCAGTGATGCCAGAGGTTTACGTTTGCTATTTGTCATGAAAGAAAACCATTAGTATCCAAAAGCTGGTGGTTTACTTTTTTATTTTAAACATTAGTTGTTGTTTAGTTTTGTATAGATAACAATACCACACCACTGAAAAAGCTAGACTTGTGCCATGAACATTTTCATTTGGCCTCGAGCAGAAAACAGAATTTACTTGTTTTGAGTTGGTATGAAGGACTTGATAAGCTTCTTCTACTTCCTACCCCTTTTAAACATGGATTGTATTTTGTCTGATGACACATCAATTTACCTACTGTTTTACTAATACCGTCCACATCAAATATATGTGATTTATTCTTTTTTTTTTCATCCCTGTCTTCTTTAAACTTCTTCAATTAATCAATCATTTGCTACAGGGAAGTTTATTCACAGTTTCTGAAAGAAATGATTATCCAACCCGGCATTGCTAAAGCCAACCTGGGTCTCTCTAGAGAAGATGTTACAATGGAAGACCATGTAAGTCTTTTTTTTTCTCTCTCTACAGACTGTTGCTTGAACCAATTGACACCAACACATACACACAGACCAAATTGTTGATACCCTTCCATAAAAGAAAATGAAAACAGCCATCATTGTCACTGAAATAACTTGAAATTTATATGACTAATTTACTCTAAAACCCCTGAAAAGTGAAGAGAAGAAATTTGACATACCACAGGGAATAGTGTTGGTAGCCTGATAAATGTGAATGGATAAATAAATTGGCAAGGGTATCGAAATAGGGCTAAAAAAATGAAAAACTGAGTTTCCCTCAGCTCTCGGACTCTGTGGGCATGTCCACTGAATACTCTGTAAACACCTCTCTTGACTGTTACTCATCTGGCATTATGTGCTTAAGTGTCTTGCCATGTCAGTAGTATAATCCACAATTTGAACAACATGCACCATTTCAATTTACAGTGGCTGGATAAATGTTTATCTTTATGGTTGAAGCCTGTGTGACAAAAGGTCAGAAGGTTTAAGGGGGCCAATACTTTCGCAAGGCACTGTCTGTTCAGATCTACGTTGTCCATTTTACTGAAGCTACATAAGACCGAAAGCAACTGGTTTGTTGCACTAGCTAATGGTTAAGTCTCTAGTGATTATAATAAAATAAATATTTTGGTTTTCAGCCTCTAAATCCAAATCCAGACAGCAGGTGGAACACATACTTCAAAGATAATGAAATCCTACTTCAAATTGATAAGGATGTAAGGTATGGACTTAACTCAGTACGGGAATATATTTCTTTTTGAATCTGCTTTTGTCTTCTTCAGTACATCAGAATTAAATTACTGAATATTTGGTGCTTACATTTTACAGGAGGTTGTATCCAGACATGGCCTTCTTTCAGCGTCCTACGGACTACCCTTGCCAACTTATCCTGGACCCTCAAAATGATTATGAGACATTGCGTCGGCGAGTGGAACAAACTACGCTGAAAGCACAAACTGTAAATCGCAACCGCAGTGGAGTAACCAATGTATGTTTGTATGTTTTTTCTTTCACAAATGTTATTTGGGGAAACACCTGTTTGATTAGTTATGTTCAATTTGTAAAGGTGAAGGGAAAAGGAATATTCATTGACCACGACGTAAAGGTGGAGCAGCCGCTATGTGGATAGAGGAAATCTTTTTAAGGCTCATTTGTCACTCATTTGTGTTGAAAGCAATTGTCATTGTCCATATTAGTATGCATAATAGGGAATGAACAGAGTAGTTGATGCATTAACTTTGCCATTCCACATTTCCAGTTAGTGCTTGAAGTCGATTAATCACATCTGTTTTTAGTTTAGGACTAACAACACTGACTCCTCCTGACTTAAATCAGCAGGTGGTCAGTCTCGCAGTACAGTAATCCCTCATTTATCGCGGATAATTGGTTTCAAAAGCCACTCGCGATAAGTGAAATCCGCGAAGTACGGTCACCAACAAGAAGTACTGGGCAGGCTAACGAGTTAGCGGAAAGATGCTAGTTCGCAATCGTGCTAATTCGTGATCGTGCTAACACACAAACGGACTTCTAAAGGAATGTAAATGAACATTTGGAGCAATACTACATTGTCCTAAAGGTTAGACACGTTTCTTCAATCTAGAAGTTTTATTTTGACTTTTAAATGTTTTTTTTAATTTTGAAAAAAAAAAAAAACACAATGTAGCGAAGCCGCGATAAACGAAACGGGAAGTAGCGAAGGGACCACTGTAGTCTTAAACATTTAGCTAAAATTGGGAATTTTAAAAAATATTGTTTTAATTATGAAATTCAGCCGTTTGCTGTGTGTAAGCACCTTCAGACTGGTTTGTATTTTTATTCCCTGAACTTGCTGCATAAATATGATAATTGCACATTACTACATCACTATTGAATAAATTGTATCTATCCTCCCAGGTCAGCTCCCCTGGAAAGTCTTTGAATTTGTACCCATCTAATGAATACGAGGTGTTGCCCAATGGGAGTGAAGCTCACTGGGAAGTGGTGGAGCGCATCCTCTTCATCTATGCCAAACTCAATCCTGGAATTGCTTACGTGCAGGGCATGAATGAAATCGTTGGTCCAATTTACTATACCTTTGCCACAGACCCCAACAGCCAATGGAAAGGTAGGTAGGCCCTGTTGTTTTAAAATGTTAATTGCAGTAAGAGGAAGAACAAAGTGAACACTCATTACATTTGTATCTCAAAATAAAAGAAATAGTCACCTGGGTTTTATTTTGTCTTTTTCCAGAGCACGCAGAAGCGGATACTTTCTTCTGTTTCACCAACCTAATGTCAGAGAACAGAGATAATTTCATCAAGAGCCTGGATGATTCCCAGTGTGGCATAACATACAAGATGGAGAGTGTGTATTCAATGCTCAAAGAAAAAGACCAGGAGCTCTATTTCAAGCTGGTATGGACACAATAAAAAAAAATCTAAGAACAGTCATGTATTCACCTAAAGAAATGTGTGGTTTTATTTAGCGTATTGAGAGACAGACCTATCTTAAGTCGTGTGGACAGGGGTGTGTAACCCCTGTTAAATGCCAGGTGTTTGTGGTGTAAAAATAGTGACAAAGATAAATGTAAAATGAAAAAGTGAAAGTGGTTTCACAAGTGCATAACATATAATTTGTTTATTCAGAGTGAAGCAATCACATTCAAAGCCATCTGCCACTATTTAAAGTACCACAAATGCAGTTCATTTTGGCATTAATGGTGTGTTTTTCCTCCTTTTTCCTTGCACGTAGCTAGAGCAGAACATCAAGCCTCAGTACTTCACCTTCCGCTGGCTGACCCTGTTGTTATCGCAGGAGTTCCTCCTACCAGATGTCATCCGCATTTGGGACACTCTGTTTTCTGACCAGGACCGCTTCTACTTCCTCATCCTGGTCTGCTGTGCCATGCTCATGTGAGATGTTCAGCCCCATGATAAAATGAATACTTCAGCAATGTCATCTTCCTTATGGTTTCTCTTGACCTAACACATTTACAGACTGATCCGGGATAACCTTCTGGCCGGAGACTTCACAGTGAATATGAGATTACTACAGGTAGGTGTCTTTTGGTAAACGCTACAGAGGTCTTTCTTTAGTATATTTAGTTGGTTGGCTGGTTTTCTTTTCTTACCCATCCTCAAAATCAACGCAAACTCAAATGCATCCCAACAAACCGTGTGAGAAGGCTCATTTCCTATTGGATTTAGGAACATGAACAGAAAGGTTTGTGGTTTAAACTAACCTTAAAGCAAATATTTTAATTTGTTGACAGGCTTTATTGCTTTTTTCGTTCTTTTTTCTTATTTCTTTAGCCTCTGTGCTGGGTTGTAACAATACTGATTTGAATTGGAAAATTGTTTTTTATTTTAAAGAAGCGTCCATCAAATCAAACTGAATCAAATCATTCCACTTTAAAATATATTGAGATCTGTACCAAAGTGTCTTATTGGAAAAACATATCTGAGAGCTCCACATTTAAATTAGTAACAAGTTCTTTCACGTGTACATGTGCATAAAATGGCAACAAGAAACTCATTGCATCATACCATCTCAAACAGAGCCATACCATATAGAATCGAATCATTCCACTTTAAAATCGAGCCATTTCTGATTGTATGGCTCCTATGTATCAAGAAGCATATCGAATTGTCTTTTATTGGAGTGATGCATAACCCTACCTCTGTAGCATGATGCACATTTTGAAAATTAACACAACACATACAGGACTGTCTCAGAAAATTAGAATATTGTGATGAAGTTCTTTATTTTCTGTAATGCATTTAAAAAACCAAAAATGTCATACATTCTGGATTCATTGCAAATCAACTGAAATATTGCAAACCTCTTATTATTTTAATAATGCTGATTATGGCATACATCTTAAGAAAACGCGAATATCCTATCTCAAAATATTAGAATATCATGAAAAAGTACACTAGTAGGGTATTCAACTAATCACTTGAATCATCTAATTAACTCGAAACACCTGGAAGGGTTTCCTGAGCCTTGAAAAACACTCAGCTTGGTTCAGTAAACTAAATCACAAGTATGGGGAAGACTGCTGATCTGACTGCTGTCCAGAGGACCATCATTGACACCCTCCATCAGAAGGGTAAGACACAAAAAGAAATTTCTCAAAGGGCAAGCTGTTCACTGAGTGCAGTTTCGAAGCACATCCACAAAAAGTCTGTTGGAAGGGGCAAATGTGGCAGGTAACGCTGCATAACCAAGAGAGCTGACCGCAGCCTTAACAGCATTGTGAAGAAGAGTCGCTTCCAGAATTTGGGGGAGCTTCAAAGACAGTGGAGTCTGGGAAATGGGCTACAATAGCCGTATTCCCATGGTCAAGCCACTTCTGAACTCAAGACAACGGAAGAAATGTCTGACTTCGGCTTTGGCAAAGAAGCACTGGACAGTTGCAGAGTGGTCCAAAGTCCTCTTTTCAGACAAAAGCAAGTTTTGTATTTCATTTCAAAGTCAAAGTCAGCTTTATTGTCAATTTCTCCACATGCCAAAGACACACAAAGAAACCGAAATTTCCCAGAGGGCAGAAGGTCAAACAAAGCCGGGTGACTCACATCTCTGGCAATCGAGGTTGCGGGCGAGATGGGAGCACCAATAATCTTACCAGCCGTATTCACTATGCGCTGCAGGGCCTTCAAGTTCTGTTCAGTGCAGTTACCACCCCAGACAGCGATGCAACTGGTGAGGACGCTCTCAATGGTGCCACGGTAGAATGTAGGAGAAGTACAGGCGGCGCTGAGCTTTCTTTGCCAGTGACGAGGTGTTTGCGGACCAGGAGAGGTCCTCACTGATGTGCACCCACTGAGGAAGTCAAGGCGCCAGAGTCTGGAGAAAGGCTGGAGAGGAGCAAAATCCAAGTTGCTTGAAATCCAGTGTGAAGTTCCCACAGTCAGCGATGGTTTGGGGAGCCATGTCAGCTGCTGCTGGTGGTGGTCTACTGTGTTTTATCAAGTCCAGAGTAAATGCAGATGTGTACCAGGAGATTTTAGAGCACTACATGCTTCCGTCTGCTGAAAAGCTCTATGGAGATGATGATTTCATTTTCCAGCATGATCTGGCACCTGCCCACAGTGCCAAAACCACCAGTAAATGGTGTACTGACCATGGCATTACTGTCCTCGATTGGCCTGCAAATTCCCCTGACGTGAACCCCATAGAGAATTTGTGGGGTATTGTGAAGAAGAAACTGAAAGACACCAGACCCAGCAATGCAAATGAGCTAAAGGCCGCTATTGGAGCATCCTGGGCATCCATAACACCTCAGCAATGCCACAGGCTGATTGCCTCCATGCCACGCCGCATTGATGCAGTAATCCGTGCAAAAGGATTCCCAACCAAGTACTGAGTGCATTAATGGACATTTTCAAATGTTTGATTTTGTTTTGCTGTTACAGATGTTTTTTTTTTTTTACTTAGTCCGAGGAAATATTCTAATATTTTGAGATAGGATATTTGAGTTTTCTTAAGCTGTATGCCATAATCAGCAATATTAAAATAATAAAAGGTTTGCAATATTTCATTTTTGTTTTTTTAATTGCATTACAGAAAATAAAGAACTTTATCACAATATTCTAATTTTCTGAGACAGTCCTGTACATAAGAGAAGGGGGGGAAGGCAAAACAGCCCTACTTATGATTAATTATTAGTATATTGCACATAAAATAAAATAAAGTTTTTAAAAAAAATACATAAAAATTAAGAAACAAATGGGTCTTGGAAATTATTAAATCTAAGTGTACTGTACTAAAAGTTCAGTACAACTAAACAGTGCTTGGACAGAGATTCTTTTGTGTAACACTGGAGAGAGCTTGTGTACCTCCAGTACAAATAAACTTTGAGAATCACTTCTTTGAAGAGACGAAGGTTAAAAAAATCCACCTGGAATTGACAATGTACTAGACTCGTGACGTCATCTCTTGGAGCCATGTGCTGGTTTTGTCGTAAACAGGACTATTTTGTGCTGATGCCGTTTAAAATAACTCTATAGCGAGCGTTTAGCAAGAACTCAGAGCACGTACCAAAATATGGAACATCTGATCCAACTATGAGTGTCATTACAATAAAAATCAAGAAATATCACTTGCATGTGTTTTTCCCTTTCTTTTCGCTCGCCAATGTTATTGTCGCCTGTTGCCAATGGGGCCAATTGTGTAGACGTCTTGTGAGGTCAGGTTTGTCTTCACGCTTTAGGGTCATACACCCCTTTTTGTGGCGCTACCCCTAAATCCTAAGGAGAATTGGCAAACGTTGTAGACCTCATGATCGTGCATTTCTAGGGTGAAGGGACAACGTAAAGGGTGGCCCAATACCACCCCTGATGAAAGAGGTAGTATTGGAACTGAGCCTAGGTCTCATATCCTGTGAATAGCAGGAGTCCATACTCGTAGCGATTCTGCACTACCGAAATCCTGAGAAAACAGTTTTGAGAAATTGTACCTGACACTTACTCCACTGACGCTTTCCAAAAGAAAAGCTTCAGTGCAGTGTGCATGGGGCATACATAGGGCATCAAAGCACTTACCGTATTTTCCACAGTGTAAGTCGCACCAGCCATAAAATGCATAATAAAGAAGAAAAAAACATATATAAATCAAAGTGTCCAAAAGTTCGCATTTTTGGGGGAAATTTATTTGATAAAATCCAACACCAAGAACAGACATGTCATCTTAAAAGGCAATTTAAAATAAAAATAGAATAGGCAACAACAGGCTGAATAATTATATGGTATGCTAACGTTACATGACACAACGAACTGAGAACGTGACTGGTATGTTAACATTCAGTTATTCAGACAACTACTAGCATAAATAACATGCTAACAAGTTTATCGAACCATTCATGTACTCCAAATCATTAAATCAACGAAATCTTCATCCTCTGTGTCACCTAGAAACAACTCCGTTAAACCCCGGAAGTAGACGATGCAGTGCTTCCTCTTCTACGTGGCCAAAAGCTGCGACTTATAGTCCGGAAAATACAGTAAATTCATTGTATACTATTTTTTTTATTTCATGATTTTATTTTGTACTCAGGATTACCCTATCTCAGATGTCCATACCATTCTGACTAAGGCCAAAGAGCTCCAAGACAACTCGTAACCTGTTCACCCTTCCAGTGGCTGCTTCCTGTCAGATTAAATCAGTGGAAGCCCAAACAACAACAAAACATTTTCAGTTATACTTAAAGGACCTCAACGCATATGTTGTGTGGAAGAAAAAAAACTGCATTTGCCTTTTAACTGGATGACTGCTCTTGTGGTCAGAGGTGACTGCCAAGAAAACAACGAAGCAACCATCATTGTGGTGAGGAGGAAATGCATCTCAGTGCATGATGGGGAACAGGTCCCTGTGGTCATCCTCCATTCTCAGCCATCTCTCCCATGGAGACTTGTTACCCTGACCAAGTTAGCATCTGGGGCAGTGGGAGGCATATGACATCGGTCTAACTAACCAACCATTCTGAAAACATTCCAGAGACCTTCAACAATGTTGTCAGCATTTTAACGAAACACTGCAATAGTATTTGTTAGCGTATTAAATTTGTTTTTGGTTTTTTTTCTTGATGTTTTTGGTTCTTGTGTGTTTTAAAAACGTGATGAATCCTGTAATTTTCTGATCTTTGACAGTGACAGTGTTAGAAAGGTAATTATGATGAAAAGATAACGTGTTTTGGAAAATAATTAGTACGACACTTCAGCATTGTGCCTTTCGCCCTGTTAATAAATGTATTTTGTTTTATATCACACCAACATATATTGAATTTTATTGAAAGGATTGCAAAACAAACAAAACATCGAGACAATTCACACTACCAATTATGTTCTGTTCTAAGTGCAGTAAATTTGCCAATCTTTTTTTTATATATTATACTTTTAAAAATACTTGATAAACACAGGTTTATGTTGCAAGCTACCTAGGGAAAATTTGTTGTCATCCATTTTATTTTTCTTTGCAGATTATGTGGCCTTCATGCAATCATTCAAAACTCACTTTTTCAACATTGTAAGGTTATTAACTGATCAACCCATTTTCGATACGAAATTTTGAATGCTTTTTCCCCAGTTCCCTGACAGATTAAATCATTGCAAGCCTTTTGGCAGTTTTGAATTACAATATGAATATACAGAATGTATCCATAAGCTTTGTTCTACCACATATTATCGTCTCACAAACATGTTAACAGGGTAAAATCTATAAGTAAACTAAAGTTTCATTATATCATAATTACTGTTTGTTTATTGTAATGCACATAAACTGTAATGGAGTTCCTTATTGATTAATTACTTTATGCATTGGTTGAATGTAGAGAGGAAGTGTTTAATGTTGGCCAATCTCTTTGTTTTATGTGTAATGCCAACTATCATTATATATATATTTTTAATCTGTGTTTTGGGACCCGCAGTGACTGACTATTGGGGCACTTGACCACACACCACGTACACCATACTACCCTGTGATTTAGAGTTTACACTAAATAAACACTCCATAGAAATTTGAATGTTGCACATTTCATGATTCACTGTTGATGTACTGGTACCTCTTGTGTTCAACATTAACTTTGTTTTCATCAGAAAGCTGCTTAAAGGAATGTTTATTTGCTGAGGAGAGGGTGAAGATGAGAAACTCAACAGGGCTATTGGCATTGTGTGTTGCCAATGTAAAAATAGCTTATAAAATGTTTCAAATTCAAGAGACCATTGTTAATTCTCCAATGTTACAATGAAACTTGTGCATTTTTACCACATCTTTTTTTTTTATTGGACAATTGCTATTTCATATATGTATAATATTGGCATCAACACAATCAAGGAAATAACATTTTCCTTACAGTAGTCTCCATACAATTATTATAAAAGTGCCACCTCCAGTTTATTTGTACCACAACTGTAACATGTGCATGTATTCACTACAAATAAACCTTTTTAATTGTCAAAGAACCCCTAATTTTAACATTCTAATATTCCAGGTATGTGCAGTGTAAACCATTATGAAGAACCTTACAATAGAAGTTTGTGTTGGGGACTGGTGGAGAGTGGAATAATACAGTGTTCAATGTACTTGATATAAAGGGTTGTCAGGTTGCATGTTCCAAAGTTTATAATCATGATTTTGTAATGAATCCGGTGTTAATAGTTGTATATATGTTTTTACTTGATTTCTGATGTGCATTAAATTGAATGATGATGGTACAACTTCCTTTACAGGAGTTTGAATTTAGCTGTCAGATGCTGGGTTTTTAATTAATATTTTTCTGGTTATTTTAAACCTGTTTTAATGCTGAATGATGTTAACAAAAATCACTCCTGTGTGCCATTTTGATTGGGGATTTACTTTTCCTGCCAAAGAGTAACATTGCTCAAATCTTAATTTAGACCTGGAGGCTATTAGCTCTAGTCTTTCTTCAAGACAGAAGATTATTTAACTCAAGACTAGGATGAGTCTGAAACGGTTTTAATCCATATTTTAGAAAGCCATTCCTATAAAGCCTGGATCAAAAAGTGAATTCACCTAGAACTAGACTCTGCAAGAAACTGGTGCAGTTATGTTTAAGTTATAGCAGAGTATCTGCATATTCATTGAGGACTGCTACATCTGAGCAACATACATTACACATTTCGCTCACCAAGTGGGGAGAAAATTGGACTGATGTATTACTCCATTGCTTGCATTATTATAAATGTCAAAGTGGTCAAACATTACCCAAGTACATTTCTATTACTACTCAATGATTCTCATTTGATTTATACAGTATTTAACATGTGTTAAACGTAATCAGGTCAGTTTATGAGTGTTCGGCTGAATCCAACAATCTTCACATTGGTCGTTGCATTTTATTTGGCAAAAATACCCCTGAGAAAAAAAAAGTGGCAAACGGAAAAACAGATTCCTGCACACAGTTTTGCTTTTTTTTGTCTCATGGCTTATGTATCGTTAAAATAAAACACAATGGAACCCTGTATGGTACAGCCACTGATGCTCTCCATGTTTTATTTATGGCAAGAGGTAGTAACAGGCTCATTCATTCAATCACACCTCACACTGACACTCACACTGCTTTTTCACCTTGACAACAACACTCACAACAAAGAGACAAAAACAAACAGCAACCTTTTACCTTGGTCAACTACAAGTTTTTACAAAGAGTGCTACACTAACACCACCATATAATAATGGGTGTATTTTAAGTTTGGATCATCAACTCACATTTTTACCATGTTCATTTCCATAGAAAATGCTGTGATTATTTCATGACTGTGCACAACAATGCTGCAATACAACAAAATTTTACTTTTACTTTGAATTTTACTTTAATGAAAGACAAATCTCACTGCAACGACAATAATAGTCTCCCCCCCTCCCCTCCCTTTGCATAGCAACGCGAGAAAACGAGGAAGAGGGACAGAGGGACAGAGGGGAGGTCGGACTTGTAGTAGTGGTAGGAGGAGGAGTCTGTCTGTTGACATCAGACGAAAACGAAAATCAGATGAGCGAAGACTGGTGATAACTCCGTTTGTCGCCTTTATCAAGACACAAAGCCTTGGCGAAAGCTAAGGTAGAGCATTAGATGATGACTTATCTACTCAGAAATCGCTGACCATTGATTGTTTCCTGTATTTCCACAAATGTTTGGACCTAGCGCTAGCCGCACAGCTAAGTTCGCTAACATTGCAGGGAAAGTCATCGTTAGCCGAAAGCTAACGTAACCTGAAATACACTAGTGATGCCGGCTATTGGAACCCAATATAGAATAACAACTACTTGTAAGTCGTGTGTGCAACTTATCAAGTAGTTCGCTGCCCGGTCATATCTGATTGTTAGGCGTTGGTGTTATTTAAGAAAATGGTTCTACTTAATCGCTGTCTAGCTTGCTTGCTAACTTAGTCGCTTTGGATTCATTGCTTAATTGCTAACAACCCAGTAATAGCCACGACAAGAAGGTGAATCTATGCATTTATCCAATGTCCACCTACAAGAGTTGTATATTACGACAATAGGTCATATTGTTTTAAATGTTGAACAAGTTGTAAAGTAACGAAGTTTAGTCACCAACAATCAGCAAGATGGCCAATATTGTACCTTTTCTTGGCATGTAAATTGTATTTAAACAGTCCTTCGATTGGCTAACTGCGTGACATTTTTCCTTCACACGTTTTTTATTTTTTTTTTTTAATTTCGAAATTAATCCAGAGACAGGATAAATTTTAGATTTAAGATTTTTGGGGGGAATGGCAAATGTGCCACTTGCATCAGTGACGTGCGGTGAGGGTCATGACTGGGGAGGCGCTGACGTCATACACACACACACACACACACACACACACACACACACCCGCGGTAAAATTTGTCCGCCACCTAACCGTGTCACAAAAAAGGTTGCGTGACTTATTCATTATTTAATTTTACTTAAAATTTATTTAAACATTATTTAAACTATTTGACTATTTTCATATCAGCAGTCTTCACGCATAAAAACACTCAATAAAGCACATGGAATCAAGAACTTGTTTTCGATCGTGCGTACCACTCCGTTTGAAAAGACATGGTCCTAAGTCCCGTTGTCCGAATCAAACCTTCTAACTTCGGAATTGCTCTTGCTTTACTGATGACCTCCTGCTTCGATTGAAAATCCATCGTTGAAAATCTTTTGGATATGTAATCCTCCATTATAAAACGAAATGTAAAAACGGGAAAACCCCCTGAAAAAAAAACCAATGTAAAACGAAACAAATGGATGACTGCTCCTCAGTTGTTCACTTTAAATTTGAACTGGAGACAGCTGGCCTACCTAGGTCATGGCGCATGTCATAAGGCTGGAGAACCTTTTTTCGTAGCCTCCGTAAGGTCCCTTTTCAAAGCAGTTTTGTTCATCTAAACACGACGTTAGACAGATGGCAAAAAACACAAGATATTATATACACCAGCTCAGCTATGGAAATTAGTGAATATCGCCACAGTGTTTGAACACTTAAACAGCGACATAAAGACAGAGAGCAGTTCTGTCTAACAGTTAGACTCTAACTGCATAGCCTGTCAACACATAGGCGGCCGTGGGATTACACAATCCTCAGAGGAGGCTAGACAGAAAGTTGGCTCCTCCGAGCGAATCATCTTCAATTTTAAAATAACTATAAAAATTCAGCGATTTTGGTTCAAAATTATACAAAATTATTGAAATTAAAAGGAAAATGACTTTATAAAATGACTTTTTTTTGTTTTTCCCCTTTTCATGATGGCAGGGGAGGCATATATATATATATATATATATATATATATATATATATATATATATATATATATATATATATCCACCCACCCAATACACACACCACGCACATAGCTATATCTATATAGTATCTATCTCTATATATGTAAGTACACACATGTAGTTAGGTCGTCCTCAGACGAGCTTCCATAGTAGAACCTATATATTGCTAACAATGACTGTGGGGCGCAGCTCCTCACAGCATCCTCAATCCAACCCTTAATGCTGAGTGTCAAGCAGGGAGGCATCGGGTTCCATTTTATAGTCTTTTGGTATGACTCGGCCGGGGATCGAACCCACGACCTCCCAGTCTCAGGGCGGACACTCATACCACAAGGCCACTGAGCTGTTGTGTGTGTGTGTGTGTGTGTGTGTGTGTGTGTGTGTGTGTGTGTGTGTGTGTGTATGTATGCATGTATCCATGTATGCATGTATCCATGTATGCATGTATCCATGTATGCATGTAGCCATGAATGCATGTATCCATGAATGCATGTATCCATGAATGCATGTATCCATGAATGCATGTATCCATGAATGCATGTATGCATGTATGTATGTTCGATTGACATTTACTTTCAGTAGTGATAGAAATTATTTCTGATTTGGTGCTGTATCTGTTTCCCTTGCCAAGTTAATCTCTCATCTCCATAGCCTTAATGCCTTTATATGGTTCTAAATATATCAAATATATAATGATCAAAATTTGGGTACTGCTCATCCACATTGTTTTGAAGGATGTCCTCATCCTTAGAATGCATGTAATTTGTCGTTGTCTCTTCAGGTCTCCTGCACTGCCCAGTCTTGGATCTGAGCCGGACAAGAAGAGGCAACCATGGCAGCCAAAGAAGGAGACAACCCCGACAGCCTCATGACTCTGGCCACAGTATTCTGCTTGAGGAACCTCAGAAAGACAATGTGCTATCAGGGTTTGAGGGATAAGCTCTGTTTGCGCTCAGACATCTTTCTTCCCAGTGAAATCTGCGACAAATTGGTCAACGTGTATGTATATGGAATTATTATGAACACTTGTCTAATTTTCGTGTTTTTAGTTTAGTCAGTTATGAGTTTTCTTATTGTATTACAGATTCCATGCATTTCAAGTTGTATGATTTGTTTGCTTAAACAGGTACATGGAGTTGGTCCATACAGACAGTAACTTTGAACCAGAAGAAAACTTTTTCCAACTATTCTCGGAACCCCGGAGCACCAGACTCACCAGGGTGCAGCTGAAGGAAGACTTTGTCCATGACAGAGACTTGGAGGCTATAAGAAAACAGGTAAAAGGCTGTACTGTATTAAAATTAAGATCAATTTTCATAATGTATATTTATGTGTAATAGAACAGACCATATGCGGGGAACAGTTATAAGTGAAGTACATTCACATTGTTTTTATACTCATCTGCTCTGTGTAATTTTGATAACAAATATAAGCTTTGTAGTTAATCAATTTCCAGGATACTATCGAAAACTAAAAAAGAAAACACTCAAAAGACAAACTACTAGAGATGCAACTAGTAATGGACAACTTAATCATCATCATTTTCATTGTTTCATATTTTCATTAGACCAAAGCAATAAAAATGTTTACTTTGGCGCCATCGGGTGGAACATTGGTGCTGTTAAGTGTATTCGTTGATACTGTTGCGTTTTCACTCTGATGCGTTCGTTTCAAAGTGCTTTATAAATAAAAGGAAGTTCAGTTGTAAGTCCTTGAATGGACGTCATGCACAGTAAATATAAAACTGAAAGTATATCTCTGCTTCTCTCCCAAAGTACTATTTGTGTAGTTTACTTTGCTGTTTGACTTGTTTTCTTAAGATTTATTATCCTGTCTAATTGTCACAAGGTGCATTTATTAATTTAATGCCTGTTTGCATGAAGCGCCAGTACACATTTGTTTACCCATGTCTGAGGGAGGTCACATCCATTTGAACTTTGAACCAGTTAGTCAGTTTTACAAATATTAGTTAGCATGGTAGGTAATACTAATACTACTAGCTTATTCTGAAAATGCATCATTTGTGATGAGTAATTTAAAAGTGGTTCCCACACCTTTTCAGACTAGCGCCCCCTTGGCTCCCCCGTGAATTCCTAGTCCGTCCCCACCGTCGACTGACTCGTCCTACTGCACGTGTCGTCAAACAAACGTTCGAACTTCTGACTTCGGACTGACGCCCCCTTCAACTTCTGACTTCGGACTGCCGCCCCCTACCGCCCCTTCGTCCTCACCGCCCCCCTACCGCCCCCTTCGTCCTCACCGCCCCCCCCAGATCTTTCCACTGCCCCCAGGGGGGCGGTACCGCCCACTTTGGGAACCACTGATTTGACTGAATCCAGTTGTTTATTGTTTATGATTCAGTACATGCAAGAATGGTTTTGATAATTTTCATCTCCATTTTCAAGTGTCACCATTTTATGGCAAAAAGAAAGATATAACCTTGACGTAAGATTGAGATTCATTGATGATCTTGATTATTTAGCATTATTGACAGTGCCCCTCCCCCAAAAGTTTCTATTGAGCCTAAATTTGCTGTCCACTAAAAGTCCTTTAATACTTTTTAATGTGTTCCTCCAGGACCTGATTGAGCTTCACCTCACCTACTGCAACAGTCTATCATCCCGCAGCTTGAAAACACTGACCTGCTTCCGCGAGACGCTGGTCTCTCTTTGTCTTTTTGGCTGCAGCAACATATTCTATAGAAAGGGCGGCACCCCATTAGCTTGCAATGAAGATACAGAGGATGACGAGGAAGAAAGCCCTGTGTCAAGGCAGGCATTAAAGACGGACTTTAACTTTCAGGGGTTTAACCGCCTGCGGTTGCTCAACCTGGGTGGCCTACCAGATGAGATGCATGCTGAGACTTTGCTCAAACCTTTGAAGTTGCTCACCTCACTAGATCTGTCTAATGTACAGTTACTGGGGACAACCTTTCTAACTCAGTGGAAAGACAGGCTGGCATCTCTTGTTCTCTACAATGTGGACCTTTCAGAAGAGTTGGTCAATACGGTGGTGGAACTTGTCAATCTCAGGTAAGTTCCAAGGTTTGTTTCTCCTCATTTTTCAACAAGTCTGTTGCCTAAAATTTTCTTGCATTTCTTTTTTTTTTGTTTTATATATATAAATTATTTAAAGATACATTTGCAGACAAATGTGCTAGTCCGCTTCTTTGGGAGGTTTTGGTGGTTGCTTAAAGGTAGCTCAGCAGTGCTCAGAAAGACATCTCTTGACCAACCAGTCCTAATGGATGTTGTTTTGTGAACTCGTGAACCGCAAAAAAAGTGATAACCAATAAAACGGCTTTTACACCGTACTCGTGGAGAGTGGTTTTACTTTCATTTCAATATCTGATCAAACACAATCTTAGTTTAGTTGTTAAAATGAGCATGTAAACCATTCTGAAAATCCACCATTAACTAATAAACCTGCATTCCTCAGGCATCTTGACATCTCGCGTGAGAGTAGGAGGACTTCCAAGTTTAAGATGACAAGGAAGATCTTGACTGCTATCGTTCAAAGACTGGTCAATCTGGTCTCACTGGACATTTCAGGTCACATCATGCTTGACAACTGCACAGTTCCACACCTAGAAGAAGCTATGGGCCGTCCAAGGTGGGTAAATAGCATTAAACTAAGATGACGATGGATATAAAATAAACGTTCATGATCTTCTGAGAGCATTTATTCTTCTCTAGTAACGAGCCATGCAAGAGCAGCATCTACCCTTTCCAAGAGCTGAAGAGGCCCCTGCAGTTTTTGGGTTTATATGACACTACCCTTTGTAATGTGACGCACATCCCAGCTTATAAGGTACTACTGACACAAATGTCTTAAATCTTGAACGTACGGTATTTCTAATGCATTATCTTACAAACCTGTGGTGTAAACGTACCCTAAGAAACCAGAAAACTCCAGCTGTGATCGATTCAATGGTCTGAGAGTGACCAGAATGATGAGAAAATTCATAGGCACAATCAACAATATAACAAGTCAAGTTACATTTTAGTATACCAGTAACAGTTTTTGTTTGTGCTTTTTGGTGGTGTGGTGCATTTGCAGGTGACTGGTTCAAAGAATGAAGACCAGGTCCTAAATGCTATTGAAGCTTATACTGAGTTTCGTCCTGAATTGGCCCATAGAGCTATCAATCAACTGTTTGACATCGCCAGAATACAACACTGCGTCCAGCTACTCCGAGCGTTACAGGTATGAGACTTTAAAAACAAGACCATCAACGAATCGACAAAATTCTTTTGACAAAAAAAATGTTGGCTAATGTCTTGTTTCAGCTTGTTATAGCAGCATTGAAGTGCCACAAATATGATAAGAGCATTCAGGTGACAGGAAGTGCTGCGCTCTTTTACCTGACAAACACCGAATACCGCAGTGACCAAAGTGTGCGGCTTCGCCAGGAGGTCATCCGAGTGGTTTTAAATGGAATGGAGCAATACCAGGAGGTCACTGTAAGTGTGCTCTTTTTATTAATGCCATGAAGAAGGGTCATCCTTTTCTAGTTCTGTTATGTATGAAGTGTACCATCCATCCTTCCATTTTCTGAACTGCTTCTCACGAGGGTCGCAGGTGTGCTGTAGCTTATCTCAGCTGACTTCGGGCAGTAGGCGGGGGACACCCAAATTGGTTGCTAGCCAATTGCAGGGCACAAATAGACAAACAACCATTTACACTCAGACTCACAGCTATGTGCAATTGGGAGTGCGCAATTGTCCTACAATGCATGTTTTTGGGATGTGGGAGGAAACCGGAGCGCCCAGACGAAACCCACGCAGGCGCAGGGAGAACATGCAAACTCCACACAGGAAGGCCTGATGAGCTAACCAGTCGACCATCATGCCACCATAGTGTACCATGTTGTTTCAATTTGTATTAACCAGAGATGAGAATTTTCCGCGGATCCGCGGGTTTCCATGTTTTTTTCCGTCGAAAGTATCATTTTCGTGAATCGTGTAGGGAAGCGGGCAACGTTAGCCTCGGCACTCACGAGCATTCGCTCGCCCGCCGCGACGTTATCTTCCGGAAGTCGGCTTGCCTCTGTAAACCTAACTAACTAGCAGCACTGATGCGACAACATCCGCCTTGTTTTCGGCAGCATTTTGGCGCTACTTTCGTCACATCATTTCTCCTTGTTAACTTACGCAGAGAACTAAGTGTTTTTACACCGCCACAATGTGAATTTGCAATTGGGTTTTCATCACTTGTAGACGAGTTATTTAGTTAGACAGATCTAGGGTAGATATATATATAAATATATATCACACACACACCCCTCCCGGCTACTTTTCAGTGATTTTTCACATTTGCCATTCTCATCCCTGATTGACACATTAAGTAAAGAACTGAACTTTATGATTTTGGTCGGGGAATGCAAAGCTTCTTTGCAAAATTAAAAAAAAAAGGTACTGACTTAAAATTGTCACTCTTATTATTCATTCTCTTACTGATATCTGCTGTGTCATTCGTTTGTTTGATCTAATTGAGCTAGTAAAAATGTAGAATAAGCATGCATCATCATTACATTGCACAATGTTAAGTGTTAATTCCCTCCCCACCTCCACACAAGGTTCAAAGGAACTGCTGCTTGACTCTGTGCAACTTCAGTATTCCTGAGGAGTTGGAGTTTCAGTACAGTCGGGTAAACCAGCTGCTGCTAAAAATTCTGGAGCCGGCAAGGCAGGATGAATCCATCCAGAGAATCGCTGTGCACCTCTGCAATGCTTTAGTCTGCCAGGTTGACAACCACCATAAGGAAGCTGTGGGAAAGATGGGTTTTGTGAAGGTAACATTAAGATGAAGTTTTTAATTAGTAGAGTGAGGTTTTTTTCCCCACCAAAAACACATATTTAAGGCTTTATCAGAACGGGTGGATGTATTTGCTGTTGTAGTCTTTTGCAGCAAAATATATATTTTTTGTCATCCCTAGATGGTGCTAACGGCTTTATTTTCTGATCATTTTCAATTCATTCTTCTGTGTTCTCAGACAATGTTGAACTTAATACAAAAGAAGTTACAGGATCGAATGGTGAGTTGCAAGTCATTGATTTCGGTTTTCATTGGGGTTGTCTCAGTATGTTCATTATTTTAGAATTCTATTTATCTTGTTTTAATGTGAAGTCGATATGCTAGCGTTGTTAAAGGTATTGAATATGAATAAAATTGTATTGTTAGTTAAATTACGTTTGTTTACACTCAGTGTGACCAGGTGATGGAGTTCTCTTGGAGTGCTCTGTGGAATATTACTGATGAGACACCAGACAACTGTCAGATGTTCCTCAACTGTCATGGAATGACTCTCTTTTTAGACTGTCTAAAAGTGAGTTTGTCGTCCCCACATGTTCCAAAGACTCACAAATCTCTGTGGTTTATATTTTTAGCTGTGATTAAAGCCTCTTCTGTTCTTTTGAAACTTAATTGAAGGAGTTTCCAGATAAACAGGAGCTACATCGCAACATGCTGGGGCTTCTGGGTAATGTTGCTGAGGTCAGAGCGCTACGACCAAAGCTGGTCACGCCACAGTTCATCTCTGTTTTCAGGTAAAATCAGTGAGGCATGAAGTCAATTTCCATTGATATATATGAAAATACAAAGTCTGTGTTGAAGGGACTGACTGTGTCTAAAGCCACCACTTGGGTACCATACCACTGTAACAGTTACTCTTAAAAAAAAGAGACCTAATTAAAAAATTCCCAATATATTTTACATTACGTTTGACAATTGAAAAGCAAATTGTGTCTCATGGTGTAATTCCATCTTGCAAATTTAAAAATTTCTCTCCGAGTACGTAATATTATTGTCTTTTTTCCTTTCACCTACGTGGCAGTAATCTACTGGACAGTAAGGCCGATGGTATTGAGGTATCATACAATGCGTGTGGCGTGCTTTCCCACATTATGTTTGATGGACCGGAGCTTTGGTCGATGGAAGAGCCACTAAGAGACACGGTGATGGACAAGATGTGGGATGCGATCCAAAGCTGGGACGTCAGCTCACGTCGCAACATCAACTACAGGTGACAATATCATCCTCACCATGAAAATAATGTGACTAGAGTAGTATGTTAGTTTACTTAGTTTGGTAGTTAATATATACAGTGGGACCTCCAATTACAAAATTAATTGGTTCAGTGAGCCCGTTGTTACACAAAAAATTCATAAATCGAATTATGTTTCCCATTAAAATAAATGGAATAAACTACGTGGCAGTACTGGACAGTAATGCATGTGGCGTGCTTTCCCACATTATGTTTGATGGACCGGAGCTTTGGTCGATGGAAGAGCCCGCGTGGGTTTTCTCCGGGCACTCCGGTTTCCTCCCACATCCCAAAAACATGCATGGTCGGCCGATTGAGCACTCCAAATTGTCCCTAGGTGTGAGTGCAAGTGCGAATGGTTGTTTGTCTCTGTGTGTCCTGCGATTGGCTGGCAACCAGTTCAGGGTGTCCCCCGCCTACTGCCCGATGACTGCTGGGATAGGCTCCAGCACTCCCATAAGGACAAGCGGTACAGATAATGGATGGATGGTTGACTTCATACTTTCTTCCCCCCCCCCCCCCCCCTAGTTAAATACTCAGGTTAGGAGCACAAGAGCAAAAAAACGTGATTCAATTTTATTATTTTCAAGTTTGCTGGATGTCGACTGGCTGCACGGCTGTCATGGGGTTTGCTCTGTTTAAAATTTTATATTGCCTTAGGTCATTCGAGCCCATCTTGCGACTTCTGCCTCAAAGTATCGCTCCAGTTAGTCAGCACTGGGCCACATGGGCTCTGTACAACCTGGTGTCAGTTTACCGTGAGTATCCTAAGGTGTAGCCGTTGTGTCAAAATAGCAATATGATAGTCACAGATTCAGCAGTCACACATAGTGTTTGAGTTATAGTTTCCTCTTGTTTTTATTGTATATCATGTATTTGCTGTATGTCCACTTTAAGTATCAAATTGTATTGATATAATTTGTTTCTGTTTTAATATTTCACTGACCTGCTTGTTCTTATCCTCTCTTTCAGTACACATATACATACATGCAGACATACACGTGCAGTGCTTCTCTAAATACATTTTGTGGTATCAGCAATAATGCCCACGTTCTTCAAGTCTTTGCTCATGTTTCATGTGCAGCAAGCAAGTACTGTCCCCTGCTCATAAAAGAAGGAGGAATTGGCCTTTTGGAGAAAGTTTTGGAGTTGGAAAGTTCGCAGCCAGAGACAAAAGACATGGCCGTGTAAGACAGGCTTTTTCACACGCTCAATGCAAGTTACATGACATCTTATTCATAAAGCTAAACACAACAGCAAATACCTAAACCACATTAAGCGATGGGAGGGTGGGCGGGTGATTCGATCTATGGCTGATTGGACAAGAGGGACTGTATTCCTCTCCTGAAATCAGACAGTATTGCATCCATTTATTTATAAATAAGAAATTTACCATATTTACTCATAATGTTATTTGTGTAAAAAATGTAAACTAATAAATAATAATTGGATTGCATCATCCCACAGTTCTTTGCAGGCATGTGAATTTCTTGATTTTTTTTTCAGGAAAGTAATGGAGCAGTGTGAGAGCTTCAAAGAAGACCCCATGGAAACAAATCATGTACAGGAGGTAAACTATGGACAAAGAGGTTGACACGGCGGCACCTCGATATCTGGCAAAACAACCTGAAGCTCCTCGTTATCACCGCAAGGGTCAATGTGTGCATTTTCTTCTCGTAATTCGATTTTATTTTGTTGGCAGAGCTGCGTCTCTGACCCTTTTCACAGCAGTCTGAGCACCAGCTTAACATACATGACGTATAGGGGTTAAGAAGGTGGATGGTGTTTTTACCTTTGCTGCTCATAAACGTCTCCTCTGATGTGCTGGAGGGTTGTGTTGGTGGGTGACTGCTATCGCTCAGTGTGGGTTTTGTGAAATATTACTTGATAGAACATAGCAGTTGATGCTTGATTCTCAGTGGAAGGAAACAGACGCGCTTCGCAGCACACAACAATAGCCAGGTGGAAATGACCTCAGTAGAGGTTAAAGGTCATGTGGTGTTTTCCAACACCTACAAATGGTGGCCACCCCCTCCTAGTTGTGGTCACGTTCACAGTGGAGATGAGCCAATGCGCAAGTAGGCAGGGGTTGGCCGGAGGGAAGGCTCTGCAGATAGACCTTTTGTTATATATGTAAATATTGTTTGTCCCCTCCTTTTAATGTGTGTATGTTTTATAATATAACTGTAAACACTTAAGGCTGTACCCTCCATTTAAAATCATTTAGGTTGGACTGGCAAATGTTCAGTGCATACTCAACTGTGGTCTAACCGCCTGTGGTCGATAAAAGATCATTTGGATTTAACGCAGACTCACTTTATTCTGGCTTTTTAAAATTTGTATCCTTTTTTTACATTTCCATTCACTTGAGAGTTGGGGAGAAAAAGTCAGCATGCTTCCCTTGAAACATGAAAGATAACATTCATGTTCAGTACCTTCTTAGTCACAGTTTCACACTCGCACAGCAAGTCAGAGTGTCAAGGTACAATTTGCCAGTATCAATAAATAACATCATCTTGGTTAAACAGCAAATAGAAACCGCAATCATGGTGGCTATAATTGCAGATATTTCTATATAATTATATGTTCAATGTGTGTCCCAGGTTCCTCATTTGTCATTGCTGCAACAGCGTTGATTACATTCATATTTACATAATAGCGTACATTTGTTGCCTTTTATGTTTGGATCCACAAATCACAGCCATTGCCTATTCACGTCAGATGGATGGAAGATGTTTATGTTGAAAGAAATGATTATTCAGTTTTACTGATTAATCAGATTGCTGCACTATCACTTGAATCATCATACTTTTCACAAGCTATTGAGGAAAAGCCTTTAGAATTGAAATTTAGTACTAATGAAGCATGTGGCTCTCAAAGATTTGCTCAACAAAATTAATACGAAAGTTGAGTGCTACATCATGTAGCACAGGTTAGACGACTGCTAAACTTTCATGGCTTTGGTTCTTTGGGGTTTAAAATATTTTTGAGCTAGCTTTCTCCAATCCATTTGCTGTTGTGAAAGTAACGTAGATATCTTTCAAATAGTTTACATGGCTATCATTGGTGCAGGCAATGTGTGTTCACTTCCCACTCAGTGTGACAGCGAATGAAGGATTATCTGTCTTGAAATGTGTCCTGTGACTGACTGGCAACCAGTCCAGAGTGTAGTAAGGTGGTTTTGGCTTTAGCTCACCCGTGACCCTGAAGAGCATAAGTGGTATAGAAACTGGATATTTTATTCTTTTCAGATTTTTCTTTTGGCCCTTGTACTACCCTTTACCAAACTCATTATGCTGCTTCCACAAGATGCCACAAACATGGCCTCAACTTAAAAGCGCATTGAATAGTATTTTGTGACATGCTATCTGTAAAATCGCATTATTTGTGAATTAAGGATCCACCATTTTAACAACAATTTAAAAAAAAATTATTTGGCAAAAACAGATTGGTGTGACCGTTGGCTTTTGTACCATATGGGTGAGGATTACTGAGTATTGTATATGGCGTCAAAACAGATCAAGGAAATTGACTTACATGTGTTGAACTAGTGAGTACAACCCATTGAATTATAACATTGGTGGAGAAAAATAATACCATCTGTTAGATTTTGTCCCAGTTCTTTATCTTTAATGCTCGCTATGCTAATAGTAATTACCAGGAGGTCAGTTTAACTATTTTTGTACATTGTACAGATTCATATTACATAGCTTTACTGTTATTTCATTCAATTGCCTTTTCAGTGTTTTTGTGGAGCAAAAGTGATTATAAAGTATTCCCTGAATTGTAATTGATTTCTTCATTGGATTTTTTTTCTGTAAATTATTTCAATCTGATTGACTGTATCGAAAAATATTTTAAGAACTCTAATCCTTACATTGTAATGTTTTTTCAATGGAGTATTTCTGTTCCCTCAAATACATCAATCCATCCATCAGATTTTTGGAGCGCTTATCCTCATCACAGGTGAGGTGAAGCCTATCCAAGTAGACTTTGGACGAAAGGCAGAATGCAACTTGAACTAGTCCTACATATTGTATACTCGCTGGCCGAAAATAATGGGAGCTACTATTAATGTGCAGCAATCAAACAGTCCTTTCTTCAGGTTCCACAGCAATCAATTAAATAGTCACATTGTTGCCACTTGCACCTGACATATTTCATAAGCTAATGGAAATGCATCACAGTATGTGTAGCAGGAACTGGTTCCCAATATTAACTAACAACCTCTTTACAGTGCATCACTGAATTCTCTTCCACTATAACCAATATATTCATGCCTTTTTTGAAAGCCACGCCATATCAGTTCATGATCCATGTTGGGTTTACTAACTACTTTTCTCATGTACAGTTGTGTGTGCATGAGTGCGCGTGTGAGCACACCTTACTCATGGCAGTCTCAATTGGTACTTTCATTGGGGCAGTTTCGTCTTTAGTCATTCGCATTCATAAAGGTGAGGTTGTAGTTTGCAGTGGAAAAAAAAAAAAACAGTCTTCAAGTCTTCAGATTCATATTTCTATGTGAACGAGTTTTTGATTATGAAAATCTCAAATGCTCACTTTTCCTAAGCTTTAATACAGTTGAAAGGGCGTCATGCTGTTGCTACTATTGAGATGCTGTCTTTACTGATCACATACTATTTATTTAGTTAATACTGAAAGTAGAGATAATCATTTGGGATTCTCAAACCATAGTATGTCAATTTGACCAGTAGTTATATAAAGTCAACAACTGGTTTATTTTGTAGCTGCAAGTGTAATTCAAATCTGAGTGAATTTGATCCTCACATTGTGGATTTTTTTTTTCCTGATATAAATAGTACCTGGCCATTACTGTAAAGGTGTAAAAGCAATAAAGATGGAGTGGTAAACAAACAAATTGAAGTTTGTCATTTTGTTTTTTTCTGAGGCAGGGGGTGTAATCTCAAAGACAGTGATAAGACATTTATTATTTCGTTTTACATACCATACCATCACTGTCAGGTGAAAACGTTCTTAATGCAAAAAAATCAACATGTATGTTTATAAACTTCATTTGCCAAATGACTTTTCAACCCTTCCTTTGGCTGTACGGTAATCCAAAAATAAACACATTTAAAAGTAGATCATAAAATATTTTATGTGAAATTGACAAAGATGAAAATGAAGGACATTTATGCACAAATGTAAGTTGTTCAATTAACATTAAATGTTAGTTTCATTTAATTTTTTAAAACCACTTCACTTTTAGTTTAGTTATTTAAATGTCGTTACTTTTTGTTAATTACAATAATCTTGGTTCGTACATCCATAGTCTTTGGAACGTTTGTGTAATTGTTTCAATGAAATGGCAAAGGCAACAGCTCCACTTCCTCAAGCGATAGCGTGTAATCATGCAATCCACTAATCAGCTGTGTCAGAAGGAGCGCTTGTAGCGTAGTATTTGTTAATGCTGTCAAAAACACAGTCCGTCGGATTAATGAGTGAGATTATGAATATTTCTCAGTTCTGGGGAAAGTGTATGTAGTTAGAAATCGTGTTTCATCGTGTCACTGCAGTCGTGACTTGTAACTGGATGTGCTGTCTCTTTAAACGCAGGGCGGAGAGTCGATTTCCGACTGTGGATGGGGTAGATTACTGCTTTAGTCTGATGCTACAGCATCTCATCTGACTCTGACAGAGGATTCCCTTTGCGGGGAAGCAACCAACGAGCCTCCTGTGCAAAATCAGCACAGTCCAGCAGCATGGATTTTAACGTAAAAAAACTGGCTTGCGATGCGGGGGTCTTTTTTACCAGGGCGGTGCAGGTAGGCAAAATCATGCACACCCCTGCAGGACCACTCATCGATTTACAGTCAGTGGAACTGCATTTAGCGTCGGGCCTCTGCTCGATCTACCCTTAAGTGCGACGTTGTAAGGAATTTGTGTTTGTGGAAATGCAAAACCAGTAATGTATTGTCGCTTCACGGGTAGCACTGTAAGGTGATGAAGGTCCCTCAAACCTCCATCTATTATTGATAAACGTGAGGGTTACAAGTCACGTGATTCGACGCTCTGCTACCCACCGTCAACAGGAAGCTCCAAAACTCTGCAACGCCAATGTTTGACCCAAAATAACGCACACATAACACACGCACACGAAAACGGAAGACATTTTAAATGACTAACTTTACATTCATCAACAGTACATACTTCCGGATAAAAACTTAAAATGCATGTAGTATACCGCTTTATATTGCGTCTGAAAATCCGCGGTATTGAGAGACCAAGTTCGCTAGTCTTACAACTTCCACATGCTTCAAACACGTTTACACTCATTATAACGCTCAAATTTACACTTTCGAAGTTTTTGCTCATTTGCACAGTTCTACAAATAAAATGCAAAATGTGTTTGCTTCAAGGGGTTTCATTAGTCACTCGGTTAAAGTTTACTAAAAAAAACCTCACCACACTGCACTTCGCAACGATCAACTCCCTGACGACCTCATTCATTATGTCATTGGACAGAATGTTCTATTTTAGAGTGGCCACATCGTAATGTCACAAGGCGCATCCAATAGGAGAGGGACTGGCAGAGTGATTTCAGATTTCACCTGTTTTGACAGTTCTGTTAAGACTCTTTCTTTCTTAAAATATTACAAAAATGCCTTTGAACTGAAACATGAAACAAAATGAAATAAAATGCATATTACAATACCATACAATAAAAAGTCCAGTAGTTTAATCTTATTTTATACATCTTAGACATCCATCAATCCATCCATTTTCTGAACCGCTTTGTCCCCACGGGGTTCACGGCCATGCTGGATCCTATCCCAACAGTCATCGGCCAGCAGGCAGTGGACACCCTGAACTGGTTGCCAGCCAAACGCAGGGCACACAAAGACGAACAACCATTCGCACTCATACCTAGGGGAAATTTGGAGTGCTCAATCGGCCTTCCAAGCATGTTTTGGGGATGTGGGAGGAAACCGCCGTGCCCGGAGAAAACCCACGCAGGCACGGGGAGAACATGCAAACCCACAGAGGGAGGGCCGGAGGTGGAATCGAACCAGTACCCTCCTAACTGTGAAGTGGACGTGCAAACCAGTGCGCCTGCATCTGAGACCGTTAATGTAAATTGTTGTTTTGGTAATTAAAAGCCTACAAACATTACTTTAACACACACAAAGCTGGGGCCTACCTGTGGTCATGACATGATTGCAGCAGCGTTAGATGGCATCGTCTCTCATCCAGTCAGATACTCAACCCACTTCATCTGACTCCTCTCAACGCAGAGGAGCAGTGGCTCTTTCCTGAAACTTTCTTCATGATCGAACTCCTCACCCTTCAATAGTGCACACACGTGTAGAAGAGACTAAATTCATCTGTTTGTATTCACTACACTGACAGTTTACCACTACGAGGTTAGGACTGCATAAACCAATAAATTGTCTTCTCAGCAGACTGATGCAGACTCTGCACCACTGCAGATAGACCCAAGAGCCTGCCTGTTGATCTCCCACTACTAAGACTTTGATTGATTGATTGATTGATTGATTGATTGATTGATTGATTGATTGATTGATTGATTGATTGATTGATTGATTACCCTGGAATATGTTTCTAGTTCACAGAAGAGAAGTTGGGCCAGGCTGAGAAGACTGAGCTTGATCCTCATCTTGAAAACCTGATCACTCGGGCAGACTGTACCAAGAATTGGACTGAAAAGATCTTGAGACAAACGGAAGTGCTCCTGCAGCCAAACCCAAGTAAGCACTCTCATGGTTTTCAGTGAAAAAAACTAAATATACATTAGTAGTCCTCACTGAGGACTTGAGAGACACCAGCACCTTGCTGCTCATCAGTGCTGTTTTCTTGATGTGATATATTTGCCTGACAGAAGCTTTACTTCATTCACCTTTATCGGAAGGAACCCTTTTGGTCTTTGAGGAAGACACACATTTTTTAATAGAATAGAATAGAATAGAATAGAATAGAATAGAATGCCTTTACGTATTGTGATTGTACAACAGCTATACAACGAAATTGCTCCGTTGGTGCTTTGAAGGGGCCAAAGGGGTGTGGAACATAGAGTCGCATAACATATAATAGGCATATATAAGGAGGACAGTATAGAATTTAACTTTGCCCACCGGTGCAGGATTGGAATTGTTGGACAAGTGAGACAGCACACTTTGATTGCGTAATCAATCTCACATTAGCTCAGTCTGTTGTTTTTTTGGTATGCACAGTATGGTTTTCACTTTGCATTTTTTAAATGTTCTTGCACCCATGTATCGTTACAGAGTTTTTTTTTTATGCAGTGCCGTTTGAGGGAAGTGGTGGTCACAAACGTGCACTCAGATTCTGAAAATCTTTTGATATCATGGACGCAAGGAACATGCTGCAGGTGTATAATTTACAATGAGAGAATATTTGCAAAAACAATTGCGTTGATCTGTTTGAACATTAAATATCATTTTAGTGTATTCCTTTTATTAATGTTGGAAATGATTCAAATATCATTTTATTCACTTTTTATGTTTTACACGATGTGCCAACTCCATCGGAATTGGGGTTTCGATTCAGCGCTGTTCATAAATAGATAGTTCCCCCACCCCCATCAGTCATAAAAACTGCATGGGCTAATTATGTCAAGAAACTCCTTTAAGTGTTTTTTCTTTAATTGGGCTTGATTGTGTTGTTAATTATCAAACCTGTCCAAGATTATCTGTCAAAATAGACAGGAGAAACAACATATATTAAAACTTCCCCATTATGCTTAAAATGAGGAAAATAAATAGAATCTTCAAGTTCAACGGAACTATCCTCAACAAATCTACTGTACAGGATAAACAAGTTTATGCACAGTATGAGCAGTGAATTCAGTGATTCTTCCACATCCCACTGTAGGGAGTCTGCATACTTGTACCACATTTTAAGCACCATTGAGCTAGAATACAGGCAGACAGGCAGGAATAGGAACATAGTGTATTATTAACCATGTACTTGTTTTAAACCCCCCCCCCCCCCCCCCTCCCCCCCCCCCCCATGCTTCAGTTGACCACACTGGTGAGTTCTGCCTTTATTTTCTAATGTTAGATACGATATATAGTATAATAACTAAAAAGTATAACTGGGAAATGCCCTTTTTCAATTGTTTCAAAATGAAGAGACAAAAAAATTCAATATTTCACTGAGGTGCATCGTTGACTTCTAAATGTAGTTCCAAGTATAGTTATTAAGAATAAAAGAATTCAAAGAAATGTGTCAAATAGATGCATCTTGTGTCAACTGGTGCCCGGCGAGCCGTATGTGGGAGACCACTATCTTGGTGGAACCATTAACTTCTTTTCTTATACGTGTGTGTGTGTGTGATATATTTCATATATTATCTGTAATAAACATACTTATCAGACTTGCCCAAGTGATACACCTAGAAGTCTGTCCTCTTGACAAATTTACTTTCATGATTTTTGTAGGTGCTCGAATCGAGGAGTTTATCTATGACAAACTGGAGAAAAAGCTTCCTTCCAGGACAACCAATGCAGAATTGCTTGGCCAATACATGGTGGATGCTGCCAATGAATTTGGCTCCGGTACACCTTACGGTCAGTTGATTTGTTTCTGACATTAACACTGTTAGCAGCTTATGAGACTTTTAATGTTGCCAAATTAATATTGAAAATAAAATTGTCATTTGATTCCTACACTTTTACCAAGGCACGCCGCACATCAAGCGACAAAGCTGAACGCAATGGAAATGAAGAATTGCAAACAAATTACAGTGTTATACCCGCACACTTGGCGATCGACCCTAGCACACACGCTGAATTATCTATGGAAAAACTGCGAACTGTGTTCTGTCTGCATGATTTTCAAGGAAGAAATTGTGACGGTCCCTCTAGCAGAAAAAAGGCGAGAAATAAAGTTTAGAGTGTGGATATTTGAAAGGCTGTGCAATGATTGGGCCATTCATTGATTATACTCATGGACAGTAATCCCTCGTTTATCGCGGGTAATTGGTTCCAAAAACCACCTGCGATAAGTGAAATCCGCTAAGTACGGTCACCAACAAGAAGTACTGGGCAGGCTAACGAGTTAGCGGAAAGATGCTAATTCGCGATCGTGCTAACACGCGAAAACGGACTTCTAAAGGAATGTAAACGAACATTTGGAGCAATACGACATTGTCCTAAAGGTTAGACACATGTTTCCTCAATTTAGAAATTTTATTTTGACTTTTAAATATTTGTTTTAATTTGGAAAAAAAATCCGCGATGTATTGAAGCCGCGGTAAACGAAACGCGAAGTACCGAGGAATCACTGTATTACAGAGACTCTCCATGGTTAGCTTTTTAACCACAGGCACATATAAAATTGTAAATGTGCTTTTGAGTGTATTTGTCTTCATTTGATTGGTTATGTGTGGTTTGCCTGTTTGAAACGAATACATTCAATTCAAAAAGTATATAAACACACACCTGCACACTCACATACACTTTGTTGGATTTTGTCCACAATTTAGGGAGCGCGTTATCTGCGCCTCACGGCAAAAGCCTTTGCCAATCACCTGTTATCCAATTTACTCACTGCGTGCTCGTTTGATTTCTTCAGATTTAGGAAAATGCAAAGACACTGAAGCAGAAATTAGACTTAGACAGATTGGTTGAGTTCAATCACAATTCTTGTTCAAAAAGCTCTGTTTTCAGGAAAGTACAATACAGCGCTGGGCCCTTCAAGAGCGGAAAGTCTCCATTCAGAAAAGGCAAAGTCCAAGGTCGTTAGATCAGTTTTATATTCAGTAGCACATTGTGGGCCGGGATTGATGGGCGATGAGTCTTCGGGGTGGGGCAAGTTCGAAGGAGAGTCTGCTTCCATGGGAGTGGTGCTGGTTATGGGCGAGTCGGTGTGTTGGTGGGGGGCTGTTGGTGTGTGTGTGTGTGGAGGGGGCTGTTGTCTTCCATCCCGTCTCTCGGCCTTGGTGATCATCTTTGGCCGAGTTCTCGGGTGGCTCCTTCTGGCACCTGCTGGTTTTATCTCCACGTGACCTTCCTGTGAACATTCTCCTCCAATCTTGGACATACACTATCGTACCTCATTCTTCCAATTGTGTCATCTTGTGCGAATTTATGTTAGCTTTTGGCTGTGACATCATTAATCTATTGCTCTTACCTGACTATGTAAAGTTTGTGCTTTTGATACTTCATGTCTTTGCTTACGTCATTATATTCTTAGTTTAATCATGTTTCAGTTGGATTTTGTCCACAATTTAGGGAGCGCGTTATCTGCGCCTCACGGCAAAAGCCTTTGCCAATCACCTGTTATCCAATTTACTCACTGCGTGCTCGTTTGATTTCTTCAGATTTAGGAAAATGCGAAGACACTGAAGCAGAAATTAGACTTAGACAGATTGGTTGAGTTCAATCACAATTCTTGTTCAAAAAGCTCTGTTTTCAGGAAAGTACAATACAGCGCTGGGCCCTTCAAGAGCGGAAAGTCTCCATTCAGAAAAGGCAAACTCCAAGGTTGTTAGATCAGTTTTATATTCAGTAGCACATTGTGGGCCGGGATTGATGGGCGATGAGTCTTCGGGGTGGGGCAAGTTCGAAGGAGAGTCTGCTTCCATGGGAGTGGTGCTGGTTATGGGCGATTCGGTGTGTTGGTGGGGGGCTGTTGGTGTGTGTGTGTGTGGAGGGGGCTGTTGTCTTCCATCCCGTCTCTCGGCCTTGGCGATCATCTTTGGCCGAGTTCTCGGGTGGCTCCTTCTGGCACCTGCTGGTTTTATCTCCACGTGACCTTCCTGTGAACATTCTCCTCCAATCTTGGACATACACTATCGTACCTCATTCTTCCAATTGTGTCATCTTGTGCGAATTTATGTTAGCTTTTGGCTGTGACATCATTAATCTATTGCTCTTACCTGACTATGTAAAGTTTGTGCTTTTAATACTTCATGTCTTTGCTTACGTCATTATATTCTTAGTTTAATCATGTTTCCAACCGTATCTTTTCTTTGTTAGGCCAAAATATTTCCCTCTGTGCAGAACGTTCAGTAGTAATCAAAAACTGGCGTCTAGCATTAGTCAAAACACAAGATACAATCAAGTACTGAACGGTCAAGACGACTCTGGCTGTGTCCATGATTCAGAGAAAAAACATCAGGCATGCATTCCACAGTTCCTTAAGGGTCATTAAGCTATTTAGGCAATATATCAAAAGTCATTTGTTATTTCAAAGTCCTCAGAAATATATCAGATCATAAAGTTATAAAAACCTTTCTCATCACCACTTATCAAAAATGTCTAGTTATGTCTTCTTTATTGATTTGGTGTGTAGGTATAATTATATGCTTAAAATGTTTCTTTTATTTATTTAATATGTGAATATACTTGTCTGCTTATGTACTTTATTCAATGAGGTTTGAGCATATCTGTTTTTGTAGCGAGGCAGGACTTTTTGTATTTCGACCTCATTCCTTCAACATACATACATATTCATAGATGTACACTCATACACATAAACACATACTGTTTTTAGAACGTCTCTAAATTATATTAATGTAGTTCAAACTGTTTTGCTAAGGCAAAAGATTAAAGTATATCAGACCCGTATCGGAAAAAGCACGCCTAAAAAAATCTTATAAAATCGAAAGACTCAACAAACTTGATGGGGACATCGCTAGTTATGACATGGCATTTGTGATTGCTCATTACATGTGCGACATTGCAATGCCCTTCAAATTTCAAATTGCAGCAAAAGTAGTTGCTGACTGTTGGCCATTCATGAAAACACGTTTTTTGGTGCTCCATGCAACAAAACTTTGCACATTGATCATTATACCATAACAACGTAACTGTAGCGTGTGAGTATGGTTATATCTTTGTGTATGCTGCCAACTCTAGGTAGTACCCTGATTACTGTGGGCGAATACCAGAAAAGACTGGGAACAGCTGAGCGAGAGTTCCTTCAAACCTCTGCCACTACATTTCTCACTCCATTACGTAACTTCCTGGAAGGAGACTGGAGGACTATATCAGTGAGTGCAACCTTCTCGCCAATATTGTTTGCATTATTTGTTGTGTTTATAAACCTCATACACTTTCTGACTGTATTTCACCTGGCCTCTCACAGAAAGAGAGGCGAATTCTGGAGAATCGCCGGCTGGATCTTGACATCTGCAAAGCACGTTTGAAAAAAGCTAAGCAGGCAGAGGTCAAAGCAGCAGTGAGTTTTGTTATCATTATTTTATTGTTATTACCTTTTACCTTGTGAAAATGAGTGGTAATAAGCAAGTAGGTGATAAGTATAAATAAATGGTATAAATTATTATTAACCAAAAACTCACAGCAGACAATAGTAATATGAAAGGAGTTAACCATTTGCGGTTGTGACATGTTAGATTTTGATTACTTAATCATTCTTAATGTGTATAAAATATACATAATGTATTTTAATTAAGTCCAAATACGAACGATGGTGTAGTTCATAGCACTTTTACACGATTACAAACAAACACAATTACTGTCAAGTTGTATTCTGACTTAACATATTGTTAAAACACTTTACTCACTTCACTCTTAAGACTTCACTCAACTTTTGTTTTGAGGCATGTTCTTTTGTGCTTCATCAAATAATTTTTGACTACTAAACGAAACGTCAGAGATTTTAAGAGCATAAGTACCCAATGTGGCTGTGCTGACAATTTACGTTTTTTAAGCATGAGTCTTGTCTTGTCACAAGCTACTGCATGTTTTACACTTAGCAATTTTGAATACCTAAATATGAGATACTGCTGCATTTAGCTTGTCTTTAATAACTTTTTAATGCTTTTGTCACATAGTTATGCTTTTGGTGCTCTTGTTTCGTTTCACTAATGATTGGAAATGCATGACTTTGCCAATGTTTGTTCCCTCCTCCCTGCTCTTGTTTGTAGGCTGCACCTGATTTTCAAGAGACAAGGCCTCGAAATTATGTTCTTTCTGCCAGTGCATCAGCGGTAAGAATCCCAAGCAGAGCAAATGGCACAGACACAGATTCAATACCAGGAGCTAATAATATGCTTACTGTTCTGCCATCTATCTATCAATACCCATAGCAAAATTAATCAATGATCTCTGTAGGAGTCTGAATAATTGTCTAACTGAGAAACTGTTAGCATGGGAATGTTTTAGCATGTTTGTTTTTATTAATATTTGTTTTGTTAGAATTAAGATTCAATCACACTGGAACTTCTGAGTTCGTACACAGTTTGTTGCTCTCTCGTAGGAAATACCGGTTATGAAAAAACAAATTGCCGGCACTCAAATGTTTGCCATCAGAAAACCTTTAACGTGTTTAAAGTGTACTGATACTTCAGCAACAGTTAATATTAATAATAAACAAGTGTTAATATAAGTCAACCATTGTGAAATCAAATACTATGACCCCATTGTCTGTCAGGGGCACCACTAAGTTGACCCCCTGTCCCCCCCACCACACCCCGTTGGCAAAATAGTTTCAGTGCATGAAAAACCGGTATTCATACGATTTGCACGTTGTCAACATTATCCTCCGACTCCTTTCCTTATTCATTTACCCCCTACCCTTTGGGCACATTTTCCAGCCACCCTTTTCCATGCCCGTGTGACCTGACATTATGATAAATACATAAAGTCCGCCTTCAAGAAGTTAGAAGACCACTTCATGAAAATAAATTCCCAATGACAGTGGCACGTTGGGGTATTTTTGGTGTATTTAGTGGGATGGGAATGTGGCGCTTACAGTGAAATTATAGTGTATTGTAAATCTGTGATGTCATGCACGTGCATCTTGGAATGAAAGCTTGTATGTGCATGACATGCACTGCATGTGTAGTCAGGGGAAGGAAACTGCACAGTGTGTAAGAGGAAATGATGGCGCAGTGACCATGACAAAATGCATTTTTTTGTTTTGTTTATTTTATTGAATTTATTATTATCATGTTGTCTTTTAGTTAGTGTTTATTAATGTTTTAATTTATTACTAATTACCTTTATTATTATTATTATTATTATTATTATTATTATTGTTGTGTTGTTTTGTTTTTCAGGAAGATATACTTTTGCATATTGCAAGAGCTAAAGGGAATCCAATAATCAAACAATAAATCACCAGATTAAATTGCTAATATTTTACACATGTACGCACACACACACACACACGACTGTACTTCTTAGTTTCTTCGCTTGTATCCTACCCACCCAAATTCTTACATATGCACTTACACTGCTATGGGGACAAGTCCTTCAGTCAAACTGCCCCTCAACCTGCAACTTGATCGGCACGCCTCCAAACACACCTTTTCAAATGACCCTGCTCTCTCATTATTACACCAACTACAAGATTTGTCAAAAGTTGCATGGACGGTTTTCCAATACACTTTACTCATTGTTCTTCTTATTCCACAAATGCAAATTGGGCTCTATTTAAAAGGTAAATAAACAGGTATCTGATGGCATAAAATGTACAGTTTGTGATACTATAAAATTATATTCCTTTTAGTTTGTATTTTTTGGTTTATTGTTTTATGACTGTACCAGTTGCAGAGCGATTGGGAGAGTTGGGATGTGGAGGCAGAGCCTAGTATATCAGAGCAGCAAAAGGTTGTAAATATGGGCCTTGTGTCAACTTAGAAATGTAAACCCTTTGTTGTCTGTCTGGACAGTTAAGTGTTTAGTTACATCCCTCATGCAATTGTAGTTCACATGTAGTCATTTTGTCACAAAAACGTTTTGGACTATGACTTAGTAGTTGAAATCAGGTTGGTTTGATTTGTATATTGCTGATTCGCAGCAAGGCATATTTTCTTACGAAGCAGGCCCAGGATCATGTACCTCCCACATTTGAGTACCGTAATTTCCGGACTATAAGCCGCACCGGACTATAAGCCGCACCAGCTAAAATTCGGGGATATTTTAGTTTTTTTTCTTACATAAGCCGCACCGGACTATAAGCCGCACGTGCACACAAGTTTTTTACAAAGAAAGACAGTACACAGAAAGCCTTTTAAAAGTTTTAATAACATACTTTAACATATCTTTCTAAACATTGCCTGTGACGCAGCAGTAGTACCGCAGCAACACGGAAGTGTGCACTGCTTTGTGTAATCTCTGAGTCACATGGCAGAGTAAGAGAAAGGGTTTAGAGCCCTTTGACGCAGGTCACCTAGCGTGCATTCCTACTAAAGCTCATAATAGTCACAAGCAACGCAGCCAGAATAAGCAGCAGCCATAGTAGTGTTTCAAAATAGTATTTTTGTTGTTGTTTTTTCTTCAAGATACCGCACAACAGTGGTCCACAGCCTTTTTACGAGTGTATAAAAGTGATCAAGTCATCACAAAAATCACAAAAAAAATCTTATATAAGCCGCACCTGACTATAAGCCGCAGGGTTCAAAATTTTGGAAAAAAAGTCGCGGCTTATAGTCCGGAAATTACGGTAATTGATGTGGTAATATAGACCTGTTCATGACAGGCTTCAGGATAAGGTAATGCTATTGTCCTTCATAAAGTTTGTTGCTGGAGTTCTGACTTCATGCATGGTTAAAGTAAGTCTCAGCCCATGGACTAAAATGTTGTTTTGGCACATTTTATAGTTAGAGTGAATGATTGGAGTTACAATAGTCCTACAATATTATAGAAGAACATTTTGAACAGATCCTCCTTATCATAGTCCACCACATAGTTTCACATGTGTGATACACACATATTTAAATTGTTAAGATGATGTGATGCTGAGAATGGCTTTCTGTTTCTGCTCTCTCAGCTCCTGAGTGAAGAAGTGGACAAAGTAAGTGAGACGTTCAAAGCAAATTTGCTCATCAATACAAGACAAAATCAAAGTGTGTGGTTGTACACATTGTGTATTATTAATGAAAAATACAATTTATTGACGCTTCTTTCCTTCATGATCCTTTGCTGCAGGCAGAGCATGAACTCCGTGTTGCACAAACTGAGTTTGACCGACAAGCTGAAGTCACCAGACTGCTGCTTGAGGGCATTAGCAGCACCCACGTGAGTGTGTCATAATAATCGCAACTCCTACACTGCTGTATGGTGTCTCAGTCAAAAGGTATACCATAATGCAATGTAGCCTTCCTTATCAGCGTTATCTTCTGATAAATAGAAAATGCTTGTTTGCTGAAATGGTGGTAGGGTTGAAGTGTTCCCACGGATCCTTAAAGTAATAAAAGGCACTGAATCCACAAATCTAAAATAAGTTCTTGATTAGCATTAAAGTGCTAATATATTTCCCAAGAAACCCGCACACTAATGGCACACAGAGACGAACAACCATTAGCACTCACACCTATGTGCAATTTGGAGTGCTCAATCGGCCTACCAGGCATGTTTTTGGGATGTGGGAGGAAACCGTAGTACCCGGTTGAAGCCCACGTAGACGCGGGGAGAACATGCAAAGTCCACATAGGCAGGGTCGGTGGTGGAATCAAACCCACACACTCTGAACTGTGAGGCGGACGTTCTAACCGGTGCCCCCACCATGCCACCCTACTTAGAAATGTCCTTATTTTTAAAATAAAATGACTATTTATTTCAAAGAGGATAACATTAAAATAATCAGGAATACCACCTATATATTGTTAATATGGTAAATGACTATTCTTGCCGCGAACTTTTGGTTTTTAATGCAATATCCACATATAGATGAAAGTCCATTTCCAGCAACCAGTGTTCTAATGGTCCATTGTGTTTGCTAATTGGGTTAGAAGGCTAATAGATGATTAGAAACCCCTTGAAAACCCTTGTGCAATTATATTAGTTTTCATGGAAAACACTAAACTTTGATGACCCCAAACTTTTGAAGTAAGCTAGTCGTATCAAAATTTACGAGTGAGTTGATTTTTGAGGAGAAAATGTGCCAAATGAGATCAGAACTCGATGTTGCTTTCTCTTTGAGCAGTTTTGTGCCATCTGTGAATGGGAATATTCTCTAAAATACAAAATTTGGTTTGCAAGTGCCCAGTCTGGTCTGGCAGGGGGGCATGCTTGCAAAAATTTGTGACCCCTTCCAGTTGCCCATTCTTGCTCTATCTGAATGTTTTCTGTGTGCACTGTGCTTGGCTGGCAAAGTCAGCTGGGGTAGGCTGCAGCTCAACTCACAATCTCAATATGGATAAATAGTATACGAAATGGATGGATGGTCATTGTGCAAGTCATAATGTTGTCTCGTACCGTATGGTTTCACTTAGAAGTGAAGATCGAAGGATTTGATTGCTGTCATGGTAAACAATTTTGCAGGATCCTTTTACGAAGTCATCTTTCTCTTCACAGCTAAACCACCAGCGTTGTTTGCAAGATTTTGCGGAAGCCCAAGCCACCTACTATGCTCAGTGTCATCACTACATGCATGAATTACAGAGGGAACTTAGTAGGTGAGTGCAAAAGACAATTCAAACTTTTGTGACATTACAGACATGATGACAGAATCACTTATAATTGGTATGATATTTACTATACTGAATACTTCTAAATCCATTTTATTTCACGATCTTCATACAGATGTGCTAATTCAGTTAGCACCCCCCACCAGTCTGCTGCTTGTCCCAACCCTGTATCTGCTGCATTCCCATCTGGCCCATCTTCACCTGGTACCGTAGTCCCCACCTCTTTGAGCAATAAGCCCAAAACACTGGCTATGGAACAAACCCAGCTTCCTATTACAGGCACCAGAAAGGCCAAAGTACTGTATGACTACGACGCTCATGATTCAAGCGAGCTATCCCTATTGGCTGATGAGGTACGGTTGTGAATTATTTTGAATTCTACCAGTCCAAAGTACAAATTCTCACAATGTGTGTTTTTATTATCAACCGTAAATACAATACAATACAATACAATACAATACAATACAATACAATACAATACAATACAATACAATACAATACAATACAATACAACACAATACAATACAATACAATGCATATTTATTGACAAGAGTGCTTTCATGACTGCTTCCACTGTAACAAATCACTCTACAAAAAAATAAAATCAATAGCATTTGGGGCATTGAAAAATGAAGGGCAACTTTTACAAAACCATCTCCGCCAAGCACATATTCGATAACAAATTAATTTGGTTATCAAATATGTTTGTTAGCATGATTACACGAACCCTACGCTGAGGATTTTCACAATTCTTTGTGGTCCCACTGCATTTTGACATAAATATTGATTAAACAATTTACAGCATCTTCTCTTTGCTGCCTGAGACATATTAGAATGATTTGAATAATTCCTCATAAATCAGTAATGATAAAAAGTATACAAACATGGAAGGCAGTATCAGACCAATAATTATTGTCACATCACTTGTATCGGATTTGGTCTGATATCAGCCTTGGGCACGGCTTGAGTCGAACGGCTGTTGGCTGTTTGGAGCTAATGAAAAGGTGGTATATAACACTGCACTGTTTCTTACTTTACTCGTTTGAATATATCTACGGCCGCAGCTTGTTGCAGCTGTGTTGAATAAATAATTTGTATTTTTTTGGGTCCTGAAAATTATTTGGGGAGTGCTTTTCAGTCCTCTCACAGGGGCTCTCACAATGTCTTTCTTTTGATATAAACAACAAACCAACTCAAAATCGCATAGTAATTTGTGTTGGAAACATAATGAAAACAGTTTTTATGTTTCTGTTTTTTTTTTGGTGTGATTTTTCTTTGATATACAACAGTGTTGTCTTGTCTCGACCCCCAAAAGTCTTGGGCTCATCTCAATGCTCTGTAGTATCAATTTCTTGGTCTTGGTTGGTGTGTTGACTGCAAAATTCAACACCTGAAGTGACAAGATTTTAAAAAGTTGCAAAGCTTGTTACTGTGTGTTGTTGCTGACCACGTTTTATTATATATCCTTCAAACCTGCTTCAATAATAGGAAGCAATATTGAAATGTTTTATTATGTATTTATGATGCACCATCAAGATTTGTTTGTTTGTACTATACAAAAAAAAAGTTATCGTGTATCGGGATCAGTTTGGAGAAGTAGGAAGTTATTGATACGGGTCGGACACAAACTGTTCTTGTGCATCCCTGATACAAACCCAAACCAACAAAAATCATTTGGAAACAAGTCGGAACAGCTACAGCTAAACACTTACCCATGACCTTGTGGTGGCTATACAAATTAATTTTTAGATTAATTTTATTGACAATTTTTCATGTTTGTTTGAATGAATTTGATCACAAATAATAAGTATAGTATAAATAATAGCAAGATGGCAAAATAATTTACAAATTTCCACCACTGTTGAAGCAATCCATAGTAGACATAATGTGAGGTGTAATAATTGGGGTAATGGTGTAACTCTTTAAATACACCCAGTATTGTTACTTGAATAAATGAGAATGTGATTTTGCTTTTGGTTATATTTCAGCTTATTACCGTCTACACTGTACCTGGCATGGATCCCGATTGGCTGGTTGGAGAACGAGGCAATGAAAAGGGAAAGGTCCCTGTCACCTACCTTGAACTGCTGAGCTAATGGACCACATAACATTACAAACATAAAAATGCAAAATGCTCTTTCTATTGTCACACTGTATGTTAATTTAGTGCACTTCATTACTCCTACTTTGGCTGGTATATGAAACACATTCAAACTTTCTGTGACTATAAAGGCAGAAATCGCATATGTGGCTTTAGCAATAGATTCAGTTCACTTGGAATTGCAAATGACAATAGTAATCTGTTTTAGCAAACCACCATCACTTTGCTAATGTATTCATACATTTTATTTATTCATTTAATTTTGGAAACAAGTCAGACCACCTACAGCTAAACATTTACCTTGTGTTGGCTTTACAGTAAATTTTTAGATCCCTTTTACAAACAATTTTTCGGGTTTGTTTGAATGAAGTGTTCTCTATGGTCACAAATAATAAGTATGGTATAAATAATAGCAAGAGGACTAGATAAGTAATAAAATTCTGCATTTGTCAAATTATTTTCTGGTAAAAAAAAAAAATTGATTAGTACAAGCGCATAATTTCTGACAAATTTAGTTTGAATTTCTCAAACCTTTGAATTTGAGCAGACTTACTCTACAAATATTTTTAAAAAATGCGTAAAACTGCAAGTCCACACCAACTTATTGCATCCATCCATCCATCCATTTTCTGAACCGCTTAGTCCCCACGGGGGTCGCGGGCGTGCTGGAGCCTATCCCAGCCGTCATTGGGCAGTAGGCGGGGGACACCCTGAACTGGTTGCCAGCCAATCGCAGGGCACACAGAGACAGACAACCAATCGCACTCACACCTAGGGACAATTTGGAGTCTTCAATCGGCCTACCAAGCATGTTTTTGGAATGTGGGAGGAAACCGGAGTGCCCGGAGAAAACCCACGCGGGCCCGGGGAGAACATGCAAACTCCACACAGGGAGGGCCGGAGGTGGAATCGAACCCGCACCCTCCTAACTGTGAGGCGGACGTGCTACCCAGTGTGCCACCGAGCCGCCTACTTATTGCGAACATTCTTTAAACTGAATCCATAAGTGATAGCTTATTTCCTTGAATCTTTTTAAGTTGGTCCAATGATTTTGATACTTAAACAACAGGAAAATAGAACAATCTTCATCAGAGGAGAGAACATTTCCAAGAATGTGAGGGGTTTTAAGCAATTCATCATTCTACTTTAAATTATGACCACATGTATCAGAAAAGTTCCATGACTGGTGTCACATAAGACACATTTCGCAATTTCAAATTACAAAATTTTCCCTTTGAGGTGGCCAGGCTTCTCTGCCAAGCCTTCATGTACCCCAGCAGGAATTCTTTCCATCTTGATCTCATTCATATTGACCCATTTGAGCTGGGTTAAGAAGAAGAGAAAAATAAAATAAAATCACACACCGCCATGTCTGGTGACTGGGGAGGTTGATTCAGCATGGCACTGTTCATCTTGGCCTGGAACTGCTCAAAACTCAGGACAATGTGAGCAAGCGTGTTGTCATGGTGAGGAAACCATGTGTTGTCCTACCACAATTCTTGCCTTTTTCACTGAACAAAGTAAACACTGAAGGAACTCTTTGTCGACGGTGAAAACTCGTAGTTTGGGTTTTGTGACCTCAATCCTGGACCTTTTTGAACACACCATAGATTGAGCACTGTTCTGAAAATATTAGAATAATAGTTAAGAGATATCTAATTGCGATGGTGACTGCATTCTGCTAGATGTACCATTTTAACTTAAAAAATAAATTTGAGTTCAGAGAATTGTATTGATAACCAGCACTGTTTAGTACACATGAATTGCAAACTTTATTCTAAGTTTGAAGTGAGCTGAAGTTTATTAAATATATGTGATGATAGTTATCTGTGATTGGTTTATGTGCAAAATTAGAAATGATTTTGAAAAGATGTAAACTGCAGGCAGAGTACTGGTGTTCATTAACATGTAATTGTTTTACATGGATTCCCCAAAACAATGTCACAAATTTTCAGTATGCGTGAACAGTTGTCATGTATGTAACAATGTATGTGCCTGGTGGGGGTGGTAGTATGCGTGCCTCAATTCTGAAGTTTTCACCAGTTTCTTTCTGCTGTTCATGTTTTGAATTTAATATGTTACGTCCACAGCCCAAACTAGTAATGGTACTTGTTAACCTAGTTTTTGTCTGGCATGGAGCACAATAAACTTGCATGAGTGGAACAGTAACAAGTGATTTTGATTTTTAATAGTTTTTTTCAGTTACCCTTGAGTCCCTGACATTCATTTGGTGTGAGGTGAAAAAAACAACTGGAATTTCAACTGCAACCACCCCAGGGGACACACCCACCAGAGAGATACTGTTAATAGGACCCGATACCTAAAATTTAGAACTCAACAGATATACAGGACTGTCTCAGAAAATTTGGATATTGTGATAAAGTTCTTTATTTTCTGTAATACAATTAAAAAAATGTCATACATTCTGGATTCATTACAAATCAACTGAAATAGTGCAAGCCTTTTATTATTTTAATATTGCTGATTATGGCATACAGCTTAAGAAAACTCAAATTATAATAATATTTCGAAATATTAGAATATCATGAAAAAGTATACTAGTAGGGTATTCAACTCATCACTTGAATCGTCTAATTAACTCGAAACACCTGGAAGGGTTTCCTGAGCCTTGAAAAACACTCAGCTTGGTTTAGTAAGCTAAATCACAAGTATGGGGAAGACTACTGATCTGACTGCTGTCCAGAGGATCATCATTGACACCCTCCATCAGGAGGGTAAGACACAAAAAGAAATTTCTCAAAGAGCAAGTTGTTCACAGAGTGCAGTTTCAAAGCACATCCACAAAAAGTCTGTTGGAAGGGGAAATGTGGCAGGAAACGCTGCACAAACAAGAGAGATGACCGCAGCCTTAACAGCATTGTGAAGAAGAGTCGCTTCCAGAATTTTGGGGAGCTTTAAAGACAGTGGACTGAAGCTGGAGTCCAGGTATCAAAAGCCACTGTTGACAGACGTGTCTGGGAAATGGGCTACAATAGCCGTATTCCCATGGTCAAGCCACTTCTGAACTCAAGACAACGGAAGAAGCGTCTGACTTGGGCTATGGAAAAGAAGTACTGGACAGTTGCAGAGTGGTCCAAAGTCCTCTTTTCAGACGAAAGCAAGTTTTGTATTTCATTTGGAAGTCAAGGTGCCAGAGTGTGGAGAAAGGCTGGAGAGGAGCAAAATCCAAGTAGCTTGAAATCCAGTGTGAAGTTCCCACAGTCAGCGATGGCTTGGGGAGCCATGTCAGCTGCTGGTATTGGTCCACTGTATTTTATCAAGTCCAGAGTAAATGCAGCTGTGTACCAAGAGATTTTAGATCACTACATGCTTCCGTCTGCTGAAAAGCTCTATGGAGATGATGATTTCATTTTCCAGCATGATCTGGCACCTGCCCACAGTGCCAAAACCACCAGTAAATGGTGTACTGACCATGGCATTACTGGCCTGCCAATTCCCCTGACCTGAACCCTATAGAGAATTTGTGGGTTATTGTGAGGAAGAACCTGAAAGACACCAGACCCAACAATGCAAATGAGCTAAAGGCCGCTACTGAAGCATCCTGGGCATCCACAGGCTGATTGTCTCCATGCCACGCTGCAGTGGTTGCAGTAATCCGTGCAAAAGGATTCCTAACCAAGTACTGAGTGCATTAATGGACATTTTCAAATGTTTGATTTTGTTTTGCTGTTAGATGTTTTTTTTTACTTGGTCTGAGGAAATATTCTAATATTTTGAGATAGGATATTTGAGTTTTCTTAAGCTATATGCCATAATCAGCAATATTAAAATAATAAAAGGCTTGCAATATTTCAGTTGATTCATAATGAATCCAGAATGTATGACATTTTTGTTTTTTAGTTGCATTACAGAAAATAAAGAATTTTATCACAATATTCTAATTTTCTGAGACAGTTCTGTACATAAGAGAAGGGGGGGGAGGCAAAACAGCCCTACTTATGATTAATTATTAGTATATTGCACATAAAATAAAAACGTTTTTAAAAAAATACATAAAAGTTAAGAAACAAATGGGTCTTGGAAATTAAATCTAAGTGTACTGTACTAAAAGTTCAGTACAACTAAACAGTGCTTGGACAGAGATTCTTTTGTGTAACACTGGAGAGAGCTTGTGTACCTCCAGTACAAATAAACTTTGAGAATCACTTCTTTGAAGAGACGAAGGATAAAAAAAAAAAAAAACACCTGGAATTGACAATGCACTAGACTTGTGACATCATCTCTTGGAGACATGTGCTGGTTTTGTCGTAAGCAGGACTATTTTGTGCTTGAAGCCGTTTAAAATAACTCTATAGCGAGCGTTTATCAAGGTCTCATATCCTGTGAATAACAGGAGTCCATACTAGTAGCGACTCTGCACTACCAAAATCCTGACAAAACAGTTTTGAGAAATTGGACGTTTTCCAAAAGAAAAGCTTCAGTGCAGTGTGCATGGGGTATACATAGGGCATCAGAGCACTTAGCGTATTTTCTGGAGTGTAAGTCACACCAGCCATAAAATGCATAATAAAGGAGAAAAAAACATATATAAGTCGCAGCGGAGTATGAGTCGCATTTTGGGGGGAAATTTATTTGATAAAATCCAACACCAAGAACAGACATGTCATCTTGAAAGGCAATTTAAAATAAAAATAGAATAGGCAACAACAGGCTGAATAATTGTACGGTATGCTAACGTTACATGACACAACGAACTGAGAACGTGACTGGTATGTTAACATAACATATTGAGAGTTATTCAGACAACTCCGTACAGCATAAATAACATGCTAACAAGTTTATCGAACCATTCATGTACTCCAAATCATTAAATCAACGAAATCTTCATCCTAGAAACAACTCCGTTAAACCCCGGAAGTAGAAGATGCAGCGCTCCCTCTTCTACGTGGCTTACGTCACACTCATCATCAGTTGCAGTTCCAATTATTCCCCAGGACTATTGGCATTGTGAGTTGCCAATGTAAAAATAGCTTATCAAATGTTTCAAAGTCAAGAGACCAATGTTAATTCTCCAATGTTATAATGAAACTTTTGCATTTTTACCACATATTTTTATTGGACAATTGCTATTTATTTCATATATGTATATTATTGGCACCAACACAATCAAGGAAATAACATTTTCCTTACAGTAGTCTCCATACAATTATTATAAAAGTGCCACCTCCAGTTTAATTGTACCAAAACTGTAACATGTGCATGTATGTATGTGCCTCTCTGCCGACAGCGTGAGGAGGGCCCTTGCCGCTATCAACACCCGTAAGGCGGCGGGCCCTGACAACATCCGAGGTCGAGCGCTGAAGGTCTGCGCTGGGGAGCTGACGGGTGTCTTCCCTGCAGCAGGCCATCGTCCCTTAGTGTTTCAAGGCTGCCACCATCGTACCTGTGCCGAAGAAGCCTGCTCCGTCCTGCTTGACTACCGCCCCGTGGCATTAACGCCCATCATCATGAAGTGCTTTGAGCGGCTTGTCATGGAGCACATCAGATCCATTCCCCATTGTGAACACGGCTGGTAAGTGCTTCACTCCCCTCCCTGAAGGGCATTTACGCCTCCCATCTCGCCCGCATGGCGACCACTACTGTGAGTGATGTGAGTCACCCCGCTCACTCTTTGTTTGATCTTCTGCCCTCTGGGAAGAGGTACAGGAGCCTGCGCTCCCGCACCGCCAGACTCACCAACAGCTTCATTCTCCAGGCTGTTAGGATCTTGAACTCTCTTCCCCTTTCTGCATAGCGTCCTGTACTTATTTATTGTGTTATTTGTTTATTTATTATTTATTCATCACTGTTATTTATTCATTGTTTGTGCCTTCATGTTTTATTTTCTTGTGTTGTTTACTTGTATGTACATTGTGAACTATGTCCTGTCACCGTGGGATAGTGGGAACGTAATTTCGATCTCTTTGTATGTCTTGGCATGAGAAGAAATTGACAATGAAGCAGACTTTGACTTTTGACTCTGTATTCACTACAAATAAAACCTTTTCAACGTCAAAGAACCCCTAATTTTAACATTCTAATATTCCAGGTGTGTGCAGTGTAAACTATTATGCAGAACCTTACAATAGAAGTTTGTGTTGGGGACTGGTGGAGAGTGGAATAATACAGTGTTTAATGTACTTGATATAAAGGGTTGTCAGGTTGCATGTTCCAAAGTTTATAATCATGATTTTGTAATGATGTAATTTTCAAGGCTCAGGAAACCCTTGCAGGTGTTTCGAGATGATTCAAGTGATTAGTTGAATACCCTACTAGTGTGCTTTTTCATGATAATCTAATATTTTGAGATAGGATATTTGAGTTTTCTTAAGCTGTATGCCATATTCAGCAATATTAAAATAATACAAGGCTTGCAATATTTCAGTTGATTTGTAATGACTCCAGAATGTAAGACATTTTTGTTTTTTTTAATTGCATTACAGAAAATAAAGAAATTTATCACAATATTCTAATTTTCTGAGACAGTCTTGTATGTATTCCGGGGGCCAATATCGATATACAGTAATCCCTTGCTACATTGCGGTTCATTTATCGCGGTTTCACTACATCGCAGAATTTTTTTCTAAATTTTTTTTTTTTTTTTCTAAAAGTCAAAATAAAACTTCTAAATTGAGGAATTGTGGCACAAAACCTGCCCACACGCCAGCAGAAGGTAAGGAGTGCCTACACAATTGCAGTGCGTACACTTGTACCTTTTTATAAAAAAATATTATAATAATAAGAGTTCTAAAAACATATTTACAGTGTTGTACCTTGTTATATAAATATTTTTATAATAATAGAGTTCTAAAAACATATTTACAGTATGTACCTTGTAAAAAATGTATAATAATAAAAGTTGTTCTAAAAACTTATTTACAGTACGTGTTAACAATTCTCCATGTTATTTATGTTATTCACCCGTGCTTTGATTTGAGTTACAGTGATTTATTTTGAAGGCCGTTTTCAGGCGATAGCACTATTTTACGTTCGTGTACGTATGTCGCTTACAGTGGTACAGGAGTCATTGACGATGTAAGTGGGTCTCCTAACAAGAGAAATGAACGATCACGTGTCTAACCTTTAGGACAATGTATTGTTCCAAATGTTCGTTTAAATTCCTTTAAAGGTCCGTTTTCGCGTGTTAGCACGATCGCGAATTAGCATCTTTCCGCTAACTCGTTAGCCTGCCCAGTACTTCTTCTTAACATGTTACACGCACACACGTATAATATTTATATGTTCAGTATTTATTTAAAAAAAAGCTATTCTGTATCTTATTTATACTATTCATGTATTATTTACATGTTTGAGACAATTATTTAATGTTCTAATAATAAAATATGCACTTAAATGGTTTCATATACATTTATTGACACACAAATAAATGTACAGATAAAAAAAAAGTGAGAGGGTGACCGTACTTCGCGGATTTCACTTATCACGGGTGGTTTTTGGAACCAATTATCCGCGATAAACGAGGGATTACTGTATCATTATTTTTTCAATAAATTGTGCAGCCCTACTCTGCAGTTTGCATGGCTTTAAAATGCTGCAGCATGTATGCGTGGCAAAATCAAAGGTGGTCTACCAAAATATTTACAACAAAGTCTACGTCTTTATTTGGCTGGGTAATGATCATGTTCCTTCATTACACTAGGCTTTTCTTTAGCTTTCAATATATTTTATTTGAAATCATTTAGTCCAAATCTATTGACTTTTTATTCACACTCACATACATATACGCTTAAGGCCAATTTAGAATATTCAGTTAAACCTAGATGCATGTTTTGGCAATATGTGAGGAAACTAGAGAACAATGGAGAAAACTCAAGCGTATGGAGAAAATAGACTTTGTATGGGAAGCAGAAGGTGAGATTCAACCCCTCTGTCTCAGAACTGTGAGACAGTAAGTTGCTTTAACGCTTAACAAATTAGTATACATGGGTGAAATATCTACATCTGGTATCTATTTGCTATGCTCCAGCACCCACTGACACAGCCGAGTGCAGTACATCTGCGGACTTACTGTGGAGAATGTCCGTCCGGGATGCCTCAGTCTCTTCCACCAATATTCCATTCTTTTCTTTAAACTGTAAACTGTAAAAATATCAACGATGCCAATGAAGTAGCGTTGATCAGGTCCATCAATGACATGCAGAGCATTCTTTAAATTGAGCAGTAAACGTCTGTTTTGGACTTCAAAGTCTGGCAGCTCTTCTGTTTCATTGCCAGCAATGTGATGTGTTTCTCCACTTTTGCCGTCTCCTGCTTGCTTCAAATAGTCACTATCAATTTGTGATGAAATGAAAGTGGCGTCATCCTCTGGGACTGCCCCGGTAACAGAAGGGATACTATAGATGGGGCTGGTACTTGGATTCACGGATCTACAGCAATTGACACACACATGCTCACGCAAGCACGTGCACACGCAAGCACATGTGTGTGCGCACACGCACACGCACGCGCACACGCACACACACACACGCACACGCACACGCACACGCACACACACACACACACACACACACACACACACACACACACACACACACAAAATCAGTCAAGCAATGAGCAATCACATTTGTGTGAAATCGATGGTTGGATTTTATGATTTTATGATGAAAGATGTGTTTGAGGTACCATCTTAGAGTCTGAATATAATTGCTAATTTAGGCTGTGCTTTTATTTGCATTTTTGTACTACAGTAAAAAAACGCGAGAAGTGTCAATAATGTACATTTGTGGGTTATTGTGTGACGAATCAACTTTTAAAACAATAAGGCTATCTTCTTGACTATATGCTTATGTGTTGTAGGCAAGGTATCAAAAAGGGCTTTAGATATTATTACCACCTTTTTTAAGCTACGCGTTGATGCAAGCACACACAGATGGAGAGATACAGATACTAAGACGTGATTCGGACACCTTTCCACTTTACTTTTAGCTGTCACTAACACTGCTCCATGAAGCAATCGCACTAACTGAAGCAAACCGAGACGTGGTCTGTTTTGTTGTTTGATACACTCCAAGTTTGCTGACCAAACAATACGCAAAGCCCATCAGTGCAATTTCGTTTGAACCTAACATGACAATTGTGAAAACAGTTACTAACCGCTTAGTTCTCATGATTAATGAAGCGAAAGAGAGAGCACGGTGACGTTCGTCTTGTTGCAAAGGCTGATGGGCAAGCAGAAGACTGTAATCCAATACGTTGAGGCTTTGGAGAAAGTCTGTGTCTATCTCCATTTGCCGCAGGAGCCAGGAACGCTGTTCGTCTGAGTGCATACATTCACACATATTATTTTACTCCGTTGCATATTATTCACATCCAATCTGATCCAAACATATAGATAGTGAAGAATTATACAAAACACTTTCACCTACCAAGAGTGATGTACTGTCCTTCAAAATTGAGGTCTTTGAAGACCACAATAATCTGGCATCCATCTGGTGACGGATCTGTCCAGCGACTCACTTCACAACCTTTTATATCGTACCTAGCAAGTAGCATCACAAAGCCCCAATTAACATACATAGAGCTCAAGTATTGTTATAGTTCTTTGGAATAATACTTAATTACATGTGTAGACGATGGGGGTGGTGGCTGGTGCATTCCCTAATAGGGGAGTTTGCCCCAAAAAATAATTTATTTTGCCATATGGTTTGTTAAAACTGTCTGAATGACCTAAATGATTTTAAAACTTGTCACACACGGCAAGGAGAGCCTATCACAGACTGTTGCGGCAGAAGGTGTGACCGAAGCAATAATTAAAATATTGCCGTGCAGACATATTACTCACACACTCAGTCTGCCACACGCAGCACCGCCGCGTTTTCAGTTTTTTCATGCGTATTATGAAACTAGGGTGAGTAAAAATTGTTACAAATATGAAAATTGAAAATTCTTGAAATAATTATATTGATTAAGTGTATATTTTACCCAAATACATTAAACCAGTATCATTTAGGGCCCTATTTTCAAGAACGACGCAAGCCACCATATTTTTAAAAAAGCAGTGTGCGCAGTGGTGGGTGTGACTTCATTCACCATCAATCATTGCAGCTCATCTCATTCCTTTTAAATGTGCCGCACTCATATCATGCATTGAGACACCTCTTTGTGAATAAGGACGCAGTAATCCATGCGTGATCAGAGCATTGTCACTGCACCTTGACAGCATCAGATAAAGTAAGCAAGTGGGTCTATGTACATTGCCGCAGAACTCAGAGTAGGCCTGTCTGTGCCAGGATCAAATTAAGCCAAATTGCATTAGATCATCCAAAAGTCAAAGTCAAAGTCAGCTTTATTGTCAATTTCTCCACATGCCAAAGACACACAAAGAAACCGAAATTTCGTTCCCCTCTATCCCACGGTGACAAGACATGGCTCACAACAGACAAACAAGTAAACAAGTATAACAAAAGCGTGCTGAATAAATAATGAATAAATAACACAACAATAAATAAATAAATAAGAGGAGCAGAAAAAAAAGGAGCAAGTGCGCGTACAGCAGACATTCCCGAAAATAGCGCAACAGTGCCACACGCTACGCAGAAGGGGGTAGCGAGTTCAGGGCCCTAACAGCCTGGAGAAAGAAGCTGTTGGCAAGTCTGGTGGTGCGGGAGCGCAGGCTCCTGTACCTCTTCCCAGAGGGCAGAAGGTCAAACAAAGAGTGAGCCGGGTGACTCACATCTCTGGCAATCGAGGTTGCCTTGCGGGCGAGATGGGAGGTGTAAATGTCCTTCAGGGAGGGGAGCGAAGCACCAATAATCTTACCAGCCGTATTCACTATGCGCTGCAGGGCCTTCAAGTTCTGTTCAGTGCAGTTACCACCCCAGACAGCGATGCAACTGGTGAGGACGCTCTCAATGGTGCCGCGGTAGAATGTAGACAGGACTGCCTGAGGAGCACATGCACGCCTGAGCTTCCGCAGGAAGTACAGGCGGCGCTGAGCTTTCTTTGCCAGTGACGAGGTGGCTAGTATTTACACATGGCTTAACTTTAGAACAGGAGTATCCAATTAGCTGATGGAGGTCTGTGCAGCGATCCCAAGACAACCGGGAGGAGTGTAGGGGGGGAAAAAAAATGAAAAAATAAAAATGAAAATAAAAAAATAAACACCACAGCCATTTATGGGGCATGGCTTTGGTCAGGGACCACAAGGGGAACGGGAGGAGTAAAGCATACCATTCGGATCATAGCAACTTTCAGGTTACGTTTAGAATTTATTGCGTCCAAGTTTTGAGTAAAATAATTCTTACCTGGCATTTATTCGTTCATCTGGATAAAACACACTGTGCATAACGATGAAGTACTTCTGCAAATGGAATGAAAATTTGCTTGACAAGAATGCTTTAGTACACTGAAAAAGTGGTTATACAAACTTACTGTACCTTTTGCCAATATGAAATTTTGATTCTGTGAACACCTTACAGGAAAAAAATTAAACAGAAAATCATGTAACAAGTTATTTCAGTTATGTGGTGTCTCAGTGTGAACACTAGGGGCACTCTGTAAATGGTATACATAAGAGATACGAGATAGTGTCACGCCTTAGCCCCAGCTGTTCCACTAGGTGTCGGTTGTCTTGGTTTCTGTCTGTGTGCTCGCCCCTCCCTTCCTCTGTGCCCATGATGAGTTTGATTATTCCCACCTGCCTCTTGTTACCTGTCGTGTATATAAGTCCTGTCTGCCCCTCACTCCCCGTCGGATCATTGTTGTGTGTTCATGTCATGATGTCTTTTTGGTTCCTGTTCCTGTCATTGGTAATGTCACCCTGTCTTTTTGTTTCACGTCTTTTTGGTCAGTCACGTTGTTAGGTTTTGTGAAGTCATGTCAGTTGCCGAGTCTGTTAGTTTGCGTTTTTCAATAAACCCTGGTCCAAGCTGCACTTGGTCGTCCTGCTCCATTTCCATCCGATCGTGACAGATTCAGTGACTGGTCAGCTGACCTGACGCACAATTTTAGAAAAGCAGGAAAAACACAGTTAAAACATATATAGTTGCGACTGTTAGAATTATATATGTTTTGTTTTAAAATATAGAAGTTCCTTCAAAATATAGAAATATACATTTTAGAAAGTCAGGGAAAACATATACTGTATTTTCCGCACTATTAAGCGCACTTAAAAACTTAAAATTTACTCAAAAACACACAGTGCGCCTTATAATGCAGAGCGCCTTACATATGGATCAATTGATGAATTTGTTGATCCATACTGGTTTTACACAGCGCTCTGTCAAAATGTTTCAGTACGTTTTACTATGACTAGTAAATTACAAGGTCGCATCGCTCCCCAGCATTACGGCAACCATGGTCAGGGGGCATCACTGAATCATTTCAAAATAGGCTGTTCTGTTAATGTTTTCGAGTACGTTTACGGTTCAATATCCAACGGAATCATAAATAAGCAGCACCAATGTGTTACATCGAACTTTAGAGAGTTCCGATCATTTTATAGGAGAGAGTTTGAGAAACGCCATTGTTTACAGGGGGCTGCCACGACACTTTGCTGAGGCTCATGGGAGTTTGCGGGTGGCTAATGCTATAATGATAGCCGCTATACGCACGAGGCTATTTCATTTCAAAATAGGCTGCTCCGTTAATGTTTCAAGTAAATTTACGGATTGATATGGAAGGGAAACAAGTAAGCAGTACCAATGTGTTAGATTGAACTTTAGTCATTTCCGATCATTTTATAGGCGATAGTTTGAGAAACGCGATTGTTTACAGAGGGCTCATTGGTTATTGGCGAGTGGATGCATACCGCAACCCGAGTCAACCTCAGTTTGTTGCAGTATAGTTTCTATTTTATGCGCCTTTTAATCCGGTGCGCCCTATATATGAAATAATTTCTAAAATTAAAAATTCAATGAGGGTGCACCTTATAATCCAGTGCGCCTTATGGTGCAAAAAATACAGTATAGTTTCAACTGTTAGAACTATATATATATATATATATATATATATATATATATGTTTTGTTTTGAAATATAGAAGTTCTTTCAAAATATACACCAACTCAAATGACTGTGCCACCATCTAGCGGTCGAAAGTGTAATTCTACTCAAAACAGACATGAGGCCAAAACAGATAGGTATTCATCCATTCTGTACTGCTTACCCTCATGAGGGTCACAAATGCGTTGTAGCCTATTTTGGATGACTTCGAGCAATAGCCGGAGGCCACCCTGAACTGGTTGCCAGCCAGTTGCAGGGCACACAGAGACAAACAACCATTTGCACTCACACCTATAGGCAATTTGGAGTGCTCAATTGGCCTACCATGCATGTTTTTGGGATGTGGGAGGAAACCGGAGTACCCGGTCAGGCACTGGGAGAACATGCAAACTCCACACGGGAAGGATGGAGCCGGAACCAAACCCATAACCTTCACATTGTGAGGCGATGTGCTAAGCAGTGCTCCACCGTGCCGCCCAGAGATAGGTATTAACAATACAAATTTTGTGAAACATGGAACCCGCGATCAAAGGGGGAAAGGAGGTGGTTGTATGTATACCTAGCAACTTCACCAAAAGAGAATGGGGGTATTTCTGCAAATGTGCCATGTAGTTCTTCAGGTTGTCCAGAAGGAATCGTATTTCCCGTTCATTCTGAGTCTTCAAAAAGAAGCGTTTATCATTCCTACAATGTAAAGACACCAAAGAAAAGCACATCTCATTTGAGCTAATTCACTCTTACATTTATTTATTATATTTGTTAGTAAATAGAACGCAGTCTTATGGGGACACAAGCCAGTGAAAACCTAGGACGATCCTAAACTCGGATAAATGCAAAGGGTTGCGCCATGAAGGGCATTTGGCGTAAAACTAAAAGATTGATAGACATAATGAGGAAAGACATGTGGGCCGTTCGAGTTAAAGAGGAGGATGCAGATGAGAGGCTTAAATGGAAAAGGGTGATGCGCTGTAGTGAACCCTAGCAGGATAAGCCAAAAAGAAAAGAGGTTTTATGTAAGATTTCAAAAGTTCTTGATTAGAGGGTTTACACATCAATTCACTCCAAAACAATTATGCTGAAGTGAATTGTTTCATTAAGATAACAGCAGTGCTGTGGAACTATGTGAGTTGAACAATTTAATTTAGACAAAAAAAGTATTTTGCAGCCAACGTTTAGAATCATAATGCAATAAGATACTCTTTTAGTGTGTCAGTTTTTCATGAATGTTCAAATATGTGCTATACAGTAAAATTTCTGCATTATTCTCATTTCATTCCAAAAAAATAAATAAATAAAAATCATGCAACAGTGCCTAGTGACTCACGTGAGGAAGAAGTCAGCCTTGCTTTTAGAGTTGCTGATGAACTGAAGGTAGCACTTGTCGGAGCAGAGGGACTGCTGATACTCCTGTTCTGTCACACCTAAAGATCGCCGTAGATTGGCAAACACTGGGCCAGCAAATGTCTCCAATTTAAAACCCTACACACATACATGTAAGTTGGCAAAACAAACCAGGGTCATGAATGTGAATGAAAAAATTACATTCACCTTACCTTATGAATCTGAGTGTCCTCTGCTCTGAAATCATCTTCTAACAGTTGATTCTAAAGTGGAAAGTGGTTAGAGAAAGTGATTGAGAATGTTTACTTTCATCAAGGATAATGTGTTGTTTGCACAACTAACGTGTTTAATTTGTTTTGCATACTAACAGCAATAATTCCTTTGAATCTATTATTTCACATTGAAAAAAAATTATATAATTAATAATTAATATAATTTATAAGCATAACAATCAAAAGCTTTAATACTTTCGTTTAAAAAATTCATATAAAAGCAATTCCTGTAGCATCATTTTGTTTTGTTAGGGGGAAAAAAAACCCACCAAAGTTTTTTGCAGGGCTCATTGAAGAATTCTAAACTTGATGAAATACAGTTAATGTGAGGGGACAAACAAAGTCTTACTCTATTGTTTTGAGTCTAAAGAGACGGTTTGTTTTCAACCATAAACATCGATGCTGTTCAAAATACGCATTGTTAAGTTTTTAACAAAGCTCTTTCTTCTTGTGCCTTTCTGATGCAGGGAGCTCTCTATAGTGCACCGCATGGCCCCGGAGTTGGTATTGTATTTTTGGGACTGTGCACTCCACAACAAACCGGACAGTGATGAAATAATCTGCAGATTCAGCAGGTTGTGCTCCACTGGGATTACCTGTGACGTAGCAGTGCACAACAGTGTGTTGGGCAGAAATGAACTGACACAATGCGCAATTTGTGCAATTGGCTTCAGCTAATTTTTATAAATTTTTGTTCTTGATATACCTGACTTACTTAGCTTAGCTTGTAAATTCTTATTGGGTTTTTCTTGTAAATTTAAAGGACACAAGTCATGGAAAATTTACTTTTTTTGCTTTTAGAATAATTTTATTGTGTATCTGGAGTATCCAGGAGTGTGGGAAAAGTGTAATATATCACTCTAGGGGCTGCAGAGATACTGTTATAATCGTTTTGGGGGGCTATTTTTCACTCTGTTCAGATTTCTCTGTTTTCTATGACGTATTTTTATCTATTACATCACATCTGTTGGGGCGGAACAAACCAAACAAGGTAATGGGTATTGCCAAATGGAAATCCGAGTAACAAACATGACCTCAAATAAACAAACCTCAAAGAAGTGCCTGGTCAAATTTAATTTTTCAAGCAGAGTTCCCACATCTGTAGGCAAAGTCCTGGTTGTTAAGGAGTGTTTCAGAAATCTTCTGTCAGTATAAAGAGGGATTTGCCAAAAGACTTCATTTCGTTGATGGTTAAGTTCATTCAATCTATGGAAACGACGGACTCAATAAAGCCGTAAGTTTGAGATGACACAAAAATAATAAAATGTACTTCACTTTAATAATATTGTGTGTCTCCACTCATTTTCATAGCATTTGTGTCAGGCTTTCTGCTGATTTTGGAGCTGTGGGCTCTATGTTTTCACTTCTTGTGGGTGTATTTTGAGTAGTTGTATCAGATGAATTGCATCGAAGGTGGAATTGCATCGAAGGTGCTGTATTATTAATGGGTAACACAATGTGTTTAATGTATTAGTTAGCTTCTCGTCAACGCTAGTGCTAGCATTAGCTTACTTCATAGCTTGAATGCAGTGCTTGTTTACATAGGGTGACCAGACGCCCTGTTTTTCCCGGACATGTCCTACTTTTGAGACATGAAAAAATGTACGGGGGTAATTTCAAAATTGTCCGGGATTTTGTTTAACTGCCGCTGCCCACTCCAGCTCACCAACAACTCTGCCAAGCAACTTTGGCAAAAGAAAGTCTAACCTCGTGCTATTTTTTTCTTTCGTGCTGACGCTATTTTCCCCATCTCCCACTTTCTAGTTTTTTCTAACAATGCCTTTTAAATTCATATTCTCACTCATTATTCTCGCTTCTCCTGACTGCAAAAGGTGATATCAAACTGTGAAGGAAATACAAATGTGAATTGAAATACCAGCCATTCAATATTTCTACTCTCTTAGCTGTACTAAACAAATCTTCATTACATTCACCTTTAGGTAGCCTTGTGACATTAATGTTAATCTTCCTTATTTTTTATGGAGCACCCGCATTCTGTTTGACGTCTATGCGGATGACATGTCTAAAATTCCTGATGCGCATTATCAGTTGATCCATACTCACTGTCGATGCATGGTCAATGGTGGTTAGGATTGATGAAAACAATCCCTCCTTCATCATGCAAGTGAGGCTGTAGAACTCGTGGTGCTGATCAATCTCAAATAAGCCCAAAAGCTCCCACTGCCGTTTCAAACCGCCCCATCTTCTTCGCTTTAGTGTACCACAATGCTTTCCAAAGCCACGCGGAGCCACCGACCTCTGCATCTGACATACAGAAAATTAGCAAATAAAAATAAATCATCGACCATGAAAATAATTAAATGTAATGTCAAAATTGTACATTTGTGCATCATGACCAATTAATTGTGCTGCTTCTTTTGGTATGCTCACATTGGCCACTGGGGGATAGTATAATACAGTCACAGAAATCAACAAAGAGTGACTACTACCGTATTTTCTGGATTATAAATCACTCTGGAGTACAAGTCGCACCATCAATAAAATGCATAATAAAAGAAGGAAAAGACAGTACCGTATTTTCCGGACTATAAATCACTCTGGAGTATAAGGTGCACCAGCCATAAAATGCATAATAAAGATGAAAAAAACATATAAGTCACACCGGCGTATATGTCGCATTTTTGGGGGAAATCCAACACCATGAACAGACATGAATAGGTAACAACAGGCTGAACAGTACGGTATGCTAACATTACATAAAAACATAAATGAGGAACTGAGAACGTGCCTGACGTAACATATTAAGAGTTGTTCAAATAACTATAACATAAATAACAAATTTGTCGAACCATCCGTGTCACTCCAAATGATTGAATCTATTCACATGACGTAACATATTAAGAGTTGTTCAAATAACTATAACATAAATAACAAGTTTATCGAACCGTCCGTGTCACTCCAAATGATTAAATTCATTGAGATCTTTGTTCTCGGAGTCACTTATAAACAACTCCGCTGACTCCGGAAGTGCGGCGCTGATGTCAGACTCATCGTCAGTTGCAGTTCCAATTATTCCACAGGCCTAGAGCGCCCTCATGCGGTTTAGTGTGAAAATAACGTAAAGTGATATACCGTAGGCCTACAGGAGCGGCGACCGGGACCTGTTCAAGCAGACCAGAAACACACTGAACCGAGAGGTCAGGAAAGCCAGGAGGTGTTACGAGGAGAGCCTGGAGAGACACCTCTCTGCCAATCCTGATCCCTCAACAGTGTGGAAAGGTCTGCAGAGCATCACGGGCTTCAAGAAACGAACCCCCCGTCCTGTGGAGAGCCCAAGGCTTGCAAACCAGCTAAACAGGTTCTACTGCAGGTTTGATCGGCCCTCCCACACAACAGGACATCCTGTAGGACAATCAACATACTCACCTCCCCCCACAACCACTCTGTCCAACCTCCATCACCGTTGTCACCGACTCTCTCTCTTGCAGAGGCCGCGCCCGCACTCCAGATCCGCGAGGAGGAAGTGTGCCAGGTGTTCCGGAGACAAAAGATCAGGACGGCACCGGGCCCAGACGGCGTGTCACCTTCCTGCTTGAAAGTCTGTGCTGAACAGCTGGCACCCACCTTTGCACAGATCTTCAACCGTTCCCTGGAGCTGTGTGAGGTGCCCTCGTGCTTCAAGAGCTCCACCATCGTTCCAGTGGCCAAGAAGCCCGTCATCACAGATTTGAATGACTATAGACCTGTCGCTCTGACATCTGTGGTCATGAAATCTTTCGAGAGGTTAGTGCTGAACCACCTGAAAGATGTCATGGGCCTCTGCTTGACCTCCTTCAGTTTGCCTACCGGGCAAACAGGTCGGTGGATGATGCGGTCAACATGGGACTGCACTACATCCTGCACCACCTGGACACCCCAGGAACGTACGCCAGGATCCTGTTTGTGGACTTCAGCTCGGCGTTCAACACCATCGCTCCTGACATCCTCCAACAGAAGCTCATCCAGCTCGCGGTGCCTGCCTCCACCTGTCAGTGGATCACCAGCTTCCTGACCAACAAGAGACAGCGTGTGAGGCTGGAGAGCATCACATCTGACACCCGGACCACCAATACTGGTGCCCCTCAGGGGTGCTGCGTTCTCTCCCCACTGCTCTTCTCTCTCTACACCAACAATGTCTCCTCAAGTGACTCTCCTGTGAAGCTCCTGAAGGATGCAGACGACACTACTCTCATCGGAATGATCCGCGATGGTGATGAGTGCATACAGACAGGAGGTGGAGCGGCTGGTCCACTGGTGCAGCCAAAACCACTAGGAGATGAACTCGCTCAAGACCGTGGAGATGACAGTGGACTTCAGGCGAGACCCTTCACCACTTTCACCCCTCACTAGCTGCAGTAATACTATTCTCTCCACAGACACCTTCAAGTTCCTGGGAACCACAATCTCTCGGGACCTGAAATGGACCGGCCACATAGACTCTGTCCGGAAGAAGGCCCAGCAGAGGCTGTACTTCCTGAGACAGCTCAAGAAGTTCAACCTGCCGCGGTGTGTGTGTGCGTGTGTGTGTGTGGTGTGTGGTTCTGCAACAGACAGAAATCAACGCTCAACTTCTGACGTCACATAACACTAGTAGACGGCACACATTACATAACTAACTGCGCATAACGGTTCCGCTATACTAAATAACCACAAAGAAGCACACGATCACAGCAACATACTCAGTCGATACCAGCAAGCTTTAACATACCGCTGCGCACAAGTGAATGGGTATAATGTCTAGACCCCGAATGTAAGATGACCCCCACTTTTTCAGGCTTGTTTCAATGCAAAAAACACCGTCTTATATTCGGGCCAATACGGTACTAGTAAGTAAGTAATGCGTTAATGATCAAGTAATAATAATGTGTTATTGGAGTACAAGTCACATTTTTGGGGGAAATTTATTTGCTAAAATCCAACACCAAGAACTGACATGTCATCTTGAAAGGTAATTTAAAATAAAAACAGAATAGGCAACAACAGGCTGAAGGTACGGTATGCGAACGTTACATAAACACAAACAAGGAACTGAGAATGTGCCTAATGTAACATATTAAGAGTTATTCAAATAACTATAGCATAAATAACATGCTAACAAGTTTACAAAACCATCCGTGTCACTCCAAATCACAAAATCCAATGAAATCTTCATCATCTGTGTCACTTATTAACAACTCCGCTAACCGCGGCACTTTCTCTTCCACGTCGCTTACGTCAGACTCATCGTCAGTTGCGGTTCCAATTATTCCACAGGCCTAGAGCGCCCTCTTGCGGTTTTGTGTGAAAATAACATGTGAAATGGTATAATAATGTGTTAATAATTAAGGTAAGTCGCTCCAGCGTATATGTCGCACCCCCGACTAAACTATGAAAAAAACTGCAACTTATAGTCTGGAAAGTACGGTACTATCAGTGACTCAGTAAGCTGCAGTAAATAATAAAATTTTGCGGAAGATAGACTACGTCTGCCTGTCTTGTTCCACTGTTTGAGTTAATATATGTGTTGCTTAAAGGGTAATATCATGGGGCACCAACATGGTGACAAATAGCCCCCAAGAATCACATAAGTAGCCAGAGGGCGTGTTCTGAAAATAGCTCACCAGTAACGGAACATTTTGTTTTCTTTGGAATGTCGTAGAAGTGATTTTTTGAAAATATAAACACTTTGAGATTTATGGCAATAGCGTTTCTATTTCTTAGGGTGGCAACTAAAAATTACTGTGGTCAATCAACTGGAAAAAATAATGTATATGTCTATTCATTCAGATACAGGGCATGATTTGAAATTGACAAGACAAAAAACGTGCACACACGAATGAATTAAGATTCAGTTATTGGTTTGGTTTGTATCATAAAAAAAAAGAAAAAAAATGAGTTCAAAAGTGAAAGCAAATGTTTGCAAATATGCTGCTTATATGGTGGACTGCATAAATTAACAATATTTACTTTGACTTACTGTGAATGAATATCATTATTAATCACAAGATAAAATACAAGGTAATTTGAGTAAATTTGTTAATTTGGAGTAGTGTATCAAAATAGTAGTCCTTTGCCTTAAAAAGTATCCAAGTAGCTTTCAGTTTCAAAATGGCTGGTGACTGTAACTATAGATGCTATTCATTAATATGTCTATGGCATTTACCGCTATGCGTTAACATAAAGCTAACACTTAATACCAAATGGGAACACAAACGCTTGGGACATTCCTAAGGCATAATGTTTGGTTGTCTCAAAGCCACAATGTGTATTTAATGTTAATCATAGATTAATGTTTAGTTTGACAGTTAACTTCGACTAGGTGTGGCACAGGTTGAACCTCTTTTCAATGAGAAAGTTTTCACGATTTACCAAGTTGAAATAAGGTCACTGCCACCACGCAGCATCTAGCTCTCAAGTTTGTCCTGGCTAGTCAAAGAAAAATAATGAAAGTTGGAAAAACGATGGCTCGAATCTGAAAAACATAGCCAAGCCTGGTAAAGATGCCAAAGTGTCAAAACAACAGTTTTCGTGGAGTCAGCTACTCATATTTACAAGTTCGCCAAGTGGCTGATTTTTTTTTTTTTAAACCGTAGCTATTAAGTTTTATTGAAATTTGTCTTTTTTACTGACCTTAAGTAAAAGTGAAGGACAAGAATTGAAACACTACGTAGTAAAAACATCTTTGAAAACGAAACCAGGCAGACATGTAAGCACAACAACATCGCTGCAACAGGCTGCTGACTCTCAGGAACCAAATGTGACATTTCAAAGACGAAAAGGCCTTTTGATCTGCTGTATGGTAATGCTAATGAGGCATACTTAGCCACTCCACTCCACCCACTTGGCAAATCCGATCAAAATTCAGCATACCTGTAGTCCTTGGAAATTGTTTAGAGATGATAGTCTTTAGTGTGGTCGCTCGCTTGCATGGGGACACAATTGAGAGGGCAGTACGATGGCCTGAAACAAATCTGCCATACACTATATACATTGCAGAGATGTTCTTAAAAATATCAAACAATCATTTAAACCTAAAAGAGTTTCTCTTCAAAGTCTGCTCAACAACTCACACATCACAAGTATGTGTATAGAGATCAGAGATGCTACTATATTTGGAGGTATTTTTATCATCAGTCTTCCTTCAGGATCTCAATAGGGTAGAGATTAGTGGATAATGGTGGGCACACTGGTTTCTTCACCCCAGGATTTAATGATGACAGCCCAGTCATTTTGACGTTTATTGTCACGAAGTCCTTTAAACCTTCATTCTGGACCACTTAAGAGTATCACAAGACCTCTGATGGTCCCCCTCTTGTTTATTTAGCGGGCAAACAGGTCTACAGAAGACCTGGTCAACATTGGTCTACCCTTCATCTTGGACCTACGCAAGGATCCCGTTAATCCCTAAACACTATCATCTCTAAACGTCGCAGCCCTACCCTGGAAGAGTTGGAACGCCTTTTGATTGTGTGGATAAAGGAAAAGGAGATTTGCTGGCGAAATGATCACTAAAACGATCATATGTGAGAAGGCCAGCGCCAAATATTGCATTATGTTAACGTTATGTAAATTGTATAAAAAAAAGAGAAATAGAAAAAATATCTATAAAATATAAAAATAAAAATAAAATAAGCTAACCTAGTTTGAACTTCACGTAAGTTACAGTACCGTATTTTTCGGACTAAAAGTCGCTCCGGAGTACAAGTCGAATCAGCCATAAAATGCACAATAAAGGGAAAAAAACATACAGTGGAGCCTCGGTTTTCGACCACAATCCGTTCCAGAAGGTTGTTTGAGAAGTGAATCATTTGAATTCCGAATCATGTATTCCCATTAAAATAATGGAAAAAAAAATCCGTTCCAAGCCAAAAATACGCTTTTTTAAAGCATGTTTTTATTATTTTACACCATAAACTGCATAAATAAGTGAGTAGGTAATGTATAAATAAATAATATAAATAATAAACTGAAATAATAGAGTAGGCTAGTCTGGGGAATGTATTGCCGTATCTGTAGCAACTCGCTTGTGTGTTTCATTCTAATACTAAAAGATATCTTTTTAAATCGTGAGGGGAAAAAAAGCACAACAAAGAGCAAAGGTTTGTTGGTAAGCACAGTCGCCCCTCTCGCAACATCACTTCCTTTAAGAGCGTCTTTGTTTTTCAAGATCGAGCTTAATGTCGATTTTGCCATTCAAAACTCCGGCACCAACTCTGACACACGCACACCGGACTCATATTTTGCAATTAATTATTTTTTAAATTCAACTGTTTTGCGCACTACTTTCCTCTTTTCGCCATGATCAGCTTTATTGCTCCCACTTGCTTCCTTTGGAGGCATGATTAGAGTTGATGCAATCCTCAGAGTAACGAGAATGTAATAACGAACGGGGTCAGTTGGCATGCGGGTCCTCTCGGCTCATCTCGCAAGGTTCAACAACCGAAATTTTGTCCGACATCTGAAGCAAAAAAATCTGGAATTTTTTGTTCGAATACCGATTTGTTCGAGAACTGGGATGTTCGAAAACCGAGGCTCCACTGTATAAGTCGCACCGTTGTATAAGTTGCATTTTGGGGGAAATTTATTTGACAAAATCCAACACCAAGATCAGATATGAACCAGCAACAACAGGCTAAATGATACGGTATGCTAACGTGACATGAACACAAACGAGGAGCTGAGAACGGGCCTGACGTAACATTAACAGTTATTCAAGTAACTACAACATAAATAAAACGTATTTCAAACCATCTGTGTCACTCCAAATCAATGAACCCATCGATCGAATCCTTCGTCATTTCTGTATACAACGCCGCGTGTGCGGCGCACCGCTGACATCGGCCTCGTTGTCGTCAGTTGCAGTTCAAATTATTCCATAGGCCCATATATCAATATATAAACTATATGTCAAATAACAATAATATAAACAAATTTTTTATCGAACCATCCGTGTCACTCCAAATCAATAAATCCATCAGAATCTTTGTCTTCCGTGTCACTTAAAAAAAAAAACCACACAGCTGTTGACTCCAGAACTACGTCAGACTAGATATATCAAATACATGTAATATAAACAACTATTTTATCGAACCATTCGTGTGACTACAAATCATTAAATCCATTGTCAATCTTCGTCTTCCATGTCACTTAAAAAAAAAAACCACAGACACAGTTGTTGACTCTGGAACTACGTGCGCCGCTGACGTCAGCCTCGTCGTCAGCCTCGTCGTAAGCCTCGTCATCAGCCTCGTCGTCAGCCTCGTCGTCAGTTGCGGCTCCAATTATTCCACAGATCTACGTATATATTATAGTCACCCCCCGTATGCCGCCAATTGCGCCTGGGACTCCCCGTATGCCGGCAATTGCGGCGGGGACTCCCCGAATGCCGCTGATTGTGGCGCGGACTCCCGGAATTACGCCGATTGCGGTGCGGACTCCCAGAATGCCGTCGCTTGCAGCGCGGACTCCCTGATTGCCGCCGATTGCGGTGCAAACTCCCCGAATGCCGCCGATTGCGGCGCGGACTCCCCGAATGCCGCCGATTGTGCCGCTGACTCCCTGTATGCCGCCGATTTGCGGCTGGCGCTCCCAGGGAGTACAATATAGTTACCGTATTTTCCGCACTATTAGACGCACTTAAAAACTTAAAATTTACTCAAAAACCCACAGTGCGCCTTATAATGCAGAGCGCCTTATATATGGATCAATTGATGAATTTGTTGATCCATACTAGTTGTACACAGCGCTCTGCCAAAATGTTTCAGTACGTTTTAGTACGACTAGTAAATTACAAGGTTGCATCGCTTCCCAGCATTACAGCAACCGTGGTCAGGGGGCGTCACTGAATAGCTGTTGTACCCGCGAGGCTATTTCATTTCAAAATAGGCTGCTCCATTAATGTTTTCGAGTACGTTTATGGATCAATATCCAACGGAATCATATATAAGCAGCACCAATGTGTTAAATCAGTCTTTAGTCGGTTCGGATCACTTTTATGGGAGAGAGTTTGAGAAACGTGATTGTTTACAGGGGGCTGGCACGACACTTTGCTGAGGCTCATGGAAGTCTGTGAGCTGAGGCTCATGGGAGTTTGTGGGCGGCTAATGCTATAATGATAGCTGCGATACGCACGAGGCTATTCCATTTCAAAATAGGCTGCTCCGTTAATGTTTCGAGTACATTTACGGATCGATATGGAAGGGAAACATAAGTAAGCAGTACCAATGTGTTAGATCAAACTTTAGTCAGTCCCGATCATTTTATAAGAGATAGTTTGAGAAACGTGATTGTTTACAGAGGGCTCATTGGTTATTGGCTAGTGGATGCATGCCGCAACCCTAGTCAACCTCAGTTTGTTGCAGTATAGTTTCTATTTTATGCGCCTTTTAATCCGGTGCGCCCTATATATGAAATAATTTCTAAAATAAAAAAAAATCTGTGAGGGTGTGCCTTATAATCCAATGCGCGTTATGGTGCGAAAAACACGGTAAATCTCTTTACTCCGGAAGTCAGTGTATGGAACTCATTGTCAGTGAGGCTCCAATTATTCCACAGCCATTGTCAAGTTATGTCAATGTTTCACCCAGTTCTTGCTTAAACTTGACAAAAGCCTGGTCTGAAGAACGCAAAGGGACAACTCCAATCTTCATTTAGTTTTCCTTTAATTGGGTTTACATTCCTTTTAGGTCCCAATTAAAGAGAAAAGTCAAAGTCTGCTTTATTGTCAATTTCTTCACATGCCAAGACAGACAAAGAGATTGAAATTACGTTTCCCACTATCTCACGGTGACAAGACATAGTACACAATATACATACAAGTAAACAACACAAAAAGTAAAAACAAGAAGGCACAAACAATGAATAAATAAAAGCGACGAATAAATAATAAATAAACAAATATAATAAATAGGAGGAGCAAAAATGGAGCAAGTGTGCATACAGCAGACAGGACAGGACGTTATGCAGGAGGGGGGAGAGAGTTCAGGATCCTAACAGCCTGGAGTATGAAGCTGTTGGTGAGTCTGGTGGTGCGGGAGCGCAGGCTCCCGTACCTCTTCCCAGAGGGCAGAAGATCAAACAAAGAGTGAGCGGGGTGACTCACATCACACACAATCGTGGTTGCCTTGACGGTGAGATGGGAGGCGTAAACGTCCTTCAGGGAGGGGAGTGAAGCACCAATAATCTTACCAGCTGTGGTCAGTATGCGCTGCAGGGCCTTCATGTTGTATTCAGTGCAGCTACCACCCCACACAGCGATACAACTGGAGAGGAAACTGTCAATGGTGCCACGGTAGAATGAGGTCATGACGGCCGGAGGAGCACTTGCTCGCCTGAGTTTCCGCAGGAAGTACAGGCAGCGCTGAGCTTTTTTCGCCAGTGATGCAGCGTTGGTGGAGAGGTCCTCACTGATGTGCACCCCCAGGAATCTGGTGCTGCTCACTCTCTCCACCACAATCTAATGTTGATCGTATATCAGGTAAAAAATCTTTAAACAAAAATAGAAAATAAAGAATGTAAAAATAAACATTTTGTCTCATCGTAATTGTAATTCATTATAAACATTTGTCTGGTCTTATATTTCAAAATAAACATTTGTCTAAATTGACACACTTAAACTTTGAAACAAGTACTCAAACTTCACATTTCAACTTAGGTTGACCATTCAAATCGATAAAGTTACTCAACAATCAATACAAATGTCCATTTCACACCAGTTGCGTCTTGACCGTGAGCTGAGTGATGTTTTGTTGTCTGTTCCAGTGCTACCAAACAATTCTCCTTTGTTAACTGCTCTCCATGCCATGCAGGCTACAGGACAGGAAGTATATAGGTAGTTCCAGGGCTCAAGGGTTGGACTATTTTGTCTGACGGTTCTGATCTTTCGCTGCCCGCTGCAGGTTGGGAGGTTTGGAGCTGATTGCAAGTTGCCTGTTTGAGTGAATGCGGCATTCGCCTCTGAGTTGACGCGACACCTGCCACTTGACCTCCTGGTTCTTGAACCCAAGGAGGTCACACTCGTGATGTAGCCGTCCGATTCATTATTGATGATTTTGCTGTTGTTCTTCTGCAGGAAACAGAACGATGACACATCTGACGTCTCTATGAAGAATTGTAGCAGGGATTTTTGTTAAGAGTTTCTTCCTTTGATCCGGTTTTGATCCATGCATCATAAGGTAGAATTGGTACAGTGGTTTTTTCATCATTAAAGATGTGAAATCTTCCTCCACAGACTAAGAGTCCAGTCTTTGCATCTCTGAAAATGGCAAGTCCGTTGAGGGTGGTGTCTTGAAAAGCTGCGCCTTCTTGGGCTGCGAGGAAGAGATCATTTTGTGCATCTTCACATTCGCCGATGGTAAGTATAGCTTGTTTAGCTCTGGATTTTATCTTTGCTGAAGAAAGCTCCTCCCACTTTGGTTTACTTGGAGCTGTGGCTGAGCTCTTTGACAGGGCCATTTTCCACTTCATTGCAGCTCTCCATACCCAGGCAACGACTCTAATCAACTTGGTTAAGCTGCTGAACTTCCTTGTGTTAATCTCACTGCGAAACCAGTTGGTGGTCTTCGGACTTGAATCTTAGATCCTTCTCCATCAGGGCTTTTTGGTATAGCGTCACTCTTTCTAGCTGCTGCTGTAGGATCTTGGACATTACTAACAGATGGCACATCACCCTGTCCTGTCTTAACTTGTGACCTGGTCAGTGCTGCTGAGAAGAGTCTATCTATGCCTTCCTTGGCATAGGCTGTGACTTCTTTGGCAGATTTCTTTGGCCACTCTTCTCCAGGTTGCTTTAGAAACTTGGGTCCAGTCTGCCACACAGAGTTCTCTTGGAGGTCCTCTGGAGCTGCACCTCTTGTCATGACGTCTGCAAAACTGAAGTCACTTGAAATCCACCATCAGTCATCAATTGATGAGGATTTCTGGATTTCTCCAACTCTGTTCATGAAAAAGGTTTGATACCCATAGCTGTTTTTTTGGATTGCGCCCAATACAGTTTGACTGTCCAGCAGATGGAGCCATTTCTCAATCTCCATCTGACTGTGTTTTTCAATGTACTTTCTGAGGCGAACTGCATAGACTGCACCACAGATCTCAGCCTTGACTGGTTCCCCCTTCTGATCGAGTGGTGTAAGCTTTGCTTTGGACTCAACCAGCCTGACTTCAACGCCTTGTGTTGTCTCCCATCTTAAGTACACCATGGCTCCATAGCTCTGGTCACTACCATCAGAGAATGTTACTCGCCAAGGCTTTCCAGTCCAGTCACTCGGAGTAAGGCTTCTGTGGAATGTCACTTGGCTGAGACGTATGTACTCTTCAAACACCTGAATGGCTTCTTCTCTCAGCTTTCCAGATAATGGCTAGTCCCATGTATCCCGGGTCGCGCTGTTCCCAGCCTCTTGAAATGCCCTTCTGACTAAGATGGCACCCTTTTGTTTAGCAGGTGTGACAAGACCTATTGGGTCATACAGACTAGCCACTGGGCTTAGTAACTGCCTTCTAGTCAGTGGGTTAGGAGTTTTCCCTCTCACCTCCCATTCAAGGAGATTTTGACCCCCTCTCATTTTGTTTCTCCTCTTTGAGAAGTTGATTGACGTCATTGGGTACAGTTGATCACTTTCCACAAAGTAGCCGACTCCCAGGGCTTTGTTGTCCCCTTCTTTCATCTGGTTTGGGAGGATCAGCACTCTATGTGTTGGTGCTTCTAGCTTTTGTGGCACATGCTCCTGCCTCCCACTTTGGCCTGACCAGACCCAGGGCTTGAGGAAGAATCCGCCTGCCTTCAGAATGTCTTCAACTCTTTTGGTGTTCTCGCTCAGCTTTTCCAGGTCATTGTGGGAGGTAAGGATATCGTCAACATAAGAGTTCTCTTCTAGGATCCTATGTTCTTCCTTCAAGTGGGAAAACATGGGTAGATTTGCAGTCTCTCTCATGCCCTGCTGTGCAATGCATCCTGCTGGTTGATCGCCAATGTTTACTCTAGTGATGGCATACTCTTCAATATCCCCATCCTCGGTGTCTCTCCAGAGAAATCTGTGGAGATGCATTTCCAGGTCTTCCAATCACACAGAATTATACATCTTCTTGATGTCTCCGAGTGCTGAACCTGAAAAGCACTGCTCGGATCGGGTTGAGGACATCAGGCCCTTTCAACAGGAGATCGTTCATGCTGAGTCCCTTGAACTTTTGGCTGCTGTTCCAGACCAGACGCACAGGTGTTGTGAGAGAATGAGGGTTTGGCGCAACCAAATGGCTGACATACCATACTGGCATACTTCTCTGTATAAGCAGACCGCTTGTCAGACTTCTCACTCCTTCCAAGCTGCTCTAGAATTTCTTCTTGAGTCTTCAGGAACCTGAGAAGACAGTCAAAGTGTCTGGTGTGACAGCATTTGCTGGAGTAACCATGAATACTAGCCAGTCTCTCTTCATGTCTGGAAGCTTGCTTTCTATGGATTTGATGACCAGAGGATTCTTGATGGCCCCAGTGTTTCCAAGCTCAGTGAGATCATACAGGGCTTTCTCTACAGACTGGATCAAGTCGATTGCTTTTCTTGGCTGGTTTGACTTCAAGGCGGGTATTTTCTCCAGGTCCTCGATTATCTCCAAAGCAATTGTAGTCTTGTTTCCATATCTGATCTCAAGCACCCTGAACATGTCTTCAGCTGTATTATAAGTGGACAACTGTAGATCTCTGCTTATCCTCTCATCCACGCTGTCGAGGAGCTGGATCTTCTTTGCTTCAACTGAACCGGTTGGCTCTCCCTGCCTCTGCAGACTCTCCCAGTCTTTCCTCCATCGGTGGAAGTTTCTTTTGAATCCATGAAACCTGGGCAGGCTGGTAGGTCTGATTTTCAGTATTGGCTGCTGAATGAGCTGCTGTGCTTGTGGAGCTTGTGCAGTCACTTCAGGAACTCTCACTTGTCTTTCCGCTTCTATAATCCTTTGTGCTGTGAGGAATTCTGCCCATCTGGCCTCTAGGCGGTTACTGTGTTTTTTCAGATCTTTCACTCCGCCATACAAACTTGCCCTTTCTTCTGCTGGAATCCATGTCTCCCAATCTGTGAAGCTTGAAATTGTGTTTTGGACAAGTTCCTTCGCACCATCCGACTGTAGCTCATCTTTGTCTTTGTTCATAGCAGACACCAAGATAGCATGAGCTCCTTTACAGGCTGACTCGGCTTCCCTAATTGCAGACATCAACTCATCTTCCCCATATCTGCACCAGAGGTTGGACTGTACAATTCTTCTGACTTCCCCCAATCTTGTGTCACAGTCCTCTTATGTAAAGACATAAGAGGACTGTGACACAAGATTGAGGAGGAAAAGTCCAGGTCTGCCTGCTGCTGCTTGCCCAGTTCAGGTCCGTCACCCTCAGCCTCAATCTCTGCCAGTAGACCAGTCTCGTAGTCATAATTTGTCTCATTGACGTTCCTTGCGTGAGAGGTGAGCTTTTTGAACTTCTCTTGTAGTTCACTCCTGGTTATGTTACCAGCAGCCCTGCTCAGGAAGTTGGCTTGCTTGGTGAAGGTAGTTTTAGCTAAGGTCCTTTCCTTCTTCAGCTGCTTCACTGTCTTTCCAATGGCTTCTTCTGTCATTCTTGCCAGACAGTTTTCTTCCCTCTGTGTCAACAGCTTGTGACTTCAGGCCTTTAATCCTTGTCTTCACTGCCACGCTGGTTTTCAACTGTCAAGTTATGTCAATGTTTCACCCAGTTCTTGCTTAAACTTGACAAAAGCCTGGTCTGAAGAATGCAAAGGGACAACTCCAATCTTCATTTTGTTTTCCTTTAATTGGGTTTACATTCCTTTTAGCTCCTAATTAAAGTTGTAATGTTGATTGTATATCAGGTAAAAAAACCTTTAAAAGAGAACAGAAAATAAAGAATGTAAAAATAAACATTTAGTCTCATCGTAATTGTAATTCAAAATAAACATTTGTCTGGTCTTATATTTCATAATAAACATTTGTCTAAATTGACATACTTAAACTTTAAAATAAACATTTGTCTGGTCTTATATTTCAAAAGAAATATTTGTCTAAATTGACATACTTAAACTTTGAAACAAGTACTCAAACTTCACATTTCAACTTAGGTTGACCATTCAAATCGATAAAGTTACTCAACAATCAATACAAATGTCAATTTCATACCAGTTGCGTCCTGACCGTGAGCTGAGTGATGTTTTGTCGTCTGTTCCAGTGCTACCAAACAATTCTCCTTTGTTCACTGCTCTCCATGCCATGCAGGCTACAGGACAGGAAGTACCGTAATTTCCGGACTATAAGCCGCACCGGACTATAAGCCGCACCAGCTAAAATTCGGGGATATTTTAGTTTTTTTTCTTACATAAGCCGCACCGGACTATAAGCCGCACGTGCACACAAGTTTTTTACAAAGAAAGACAGTACACAGAAAGCCTTTTAAAAGTTTTAATAACATACTTTAACATATCTTTCTAAACATTGCCTGTGACGCAGCAGTAGTACCGCAGCAACACGGAAGTGTGCACTGCTTTGTGTAATCTCTGAGTCACATGGCAGAGTAAGAGAAAGGGTTTAGAGCCCTTTGACGCAGGTCACCTAGCGTGCATTCCTACTAAAGCTCATAATAGTCACAAGCAACGCAGCCAGAATAAGCAGCAGCCATAGTAGTGTTTCAAAATAGTATTTTTGTTGTTGTTTTTTCTTCAAGATACCGCACAACAGTGGTCCACAGCCTTTTTACGAGTTTATAAAAGTGATCAAGTCATCACAAAAATCACAAAAAAAATCTTATATAAGCCGCACCTGACTATAAGCCGCAGGGTTCAAAATTTTGGAAAAAAAGTCGCGGCTTATAGTCCGGAAATTACGGTATATAGGTAGTTCCAGGGCTCAAGGGTTGAACTGTTTTGTTTAACGGTTTGCTCTTTCGCTGCCCCCTGCAGGTTGGGAGGTTTGGAGCTGATTGCAAGTTGCCTGTTTGAGTGCCTGTTTGAGTGAATGTGGCATTCGCCTCTTAGTTGACGCGACAGCCATAGTGCGCCCTCATGCGGTTTAAAGTGAAAATGACATGTGAAGTGATCAACTATACTAGTAAGTAATGTGTTAATGATCAAGTAAAAATGTTTGAATAATTTCACATATAAGTCGCTCCTGAGTATAAGTCAACCCTCCACCCAAACTATGAAAAAACCCCACAAAATATAGTCTGAAAAATACGGTAAATTATGTATATATCTGTCTCTAACCTTTGTATTAATCATTTTGTTGTAATTTATTTCTTTTTACAGCTCTTTGATATAATGCATTTCTTTTATTGTGTGAGGGCCATCGCCTTCACACATGTTATTCTCCACCAGGGGTGGGCAAACTTTTTGACTGGCGGGCCGAATTTGGTTCTAAATTTTGATCCGGGGGCCGAACCAGGAGCAGATGGATGTAGTGTTTGTGTGAAGTAATGGAAATGACATGTAAAGGTCATTGCATAAAAGGTTTGTACTTTTAGTAGGTAGTAAAGCATGGATATTCAAAAAAAGCTTTTTGAAAACAAATGCATTTATTAACAGCATTAAAAAAATATTTCACCAAAAAACTGCTACCAGTGATTCTCATTAAATACGACACTGTTATTATGAATAATAGTTTCCATCACTTCAGCGCCTGCAGGTCAGATTTATGAAATATGTTTATCTAACAAGGCGAAATCACATCAAACGGCAAACATTCTGACCAAATACATCATCTTGAAGAATCAGTGAAAGAATACTTCTAAATACAGTAATAAAGAAATCTATAGTATTGTTGGTCTACCTTTTTTGCTAGTGCATCATGGTCTGGAGTAAAATTTGCTGTGGTAATTCTTAGGATAGCCGAGGTGTAGGTCCGTTAACCTAGATCTGACGGGCTTTGCTGACGTTTATGTGGCTGAACGTCTGCTCACACACGTAGGTCGAGCCAAATTGTCCTCTCTTTTTTTTTTAAACACTCGGCACTGAGTGTCCACCTTTCTTTTCCTCGGGCCACTCATTTTAATAGAAGGATTCCAGGGGAAGGTTTGTGGGTGGCATTAGCATAAAACTGTATCTGAATTATATCTGTATGTATCTGTATCTGTATTCACTTTATTGTGTGAAGGCCATGGCCTTCACACATGTTATTCTACACCATTCACTTTATTATTATTGTGTGAAGGCCATCGCATTCACACATATGTTATTCTACACCAGGGGTGGGCAAACTTTTTGACTTGCGGGCCGAATTGGGTTCTAAATTTTGACCGGGGGGCCGAACCAGGAGCAGATGGATGTAGTGTTTGTGTGAAGTAATAAAAAACAACTTTTACGTCATTCCCCTTTTAAATTCACCTCATTCAGCACATTCAAACCACATTCGGAATGATTCTCGACATTCCCAAAATTCCCAAATTCAAAAATTTCACGTTTTCACGTTAAAAATTTCGACAAAATTTCACAAAATTCCGTTTTTCACCTCTAAGTTTTACATTTTTTGACCGATTCAACCCATTCCAACTTTTAACTGTTCATCTTTTCATTCGGCATCATTCCCCAAGAAGTGATTCAAAGTCTTCGCCTTCACACGCAATTTCTCCAGAAATTGCATTTTCTAGTTGTCTGAAGGCGATGGCCTTCACACATATGTTATTCTACACCATTCTCTATTATTGTGTGAAGGCGATGGCCTTCGCACATATGTTATTCTACACCATTCTCTATTATTGTGTGAAGGCGATGGCCTTCACACATATGTTATTCTACACCATTCTCTATTATTGTGTGAAGGCGATGGCCTTCACACATATGTTATTCTACACCATTCTCTATTATTATTGTGTGAAGGCGATGGCCTTCACACATATGTTATTCTACACCATTCTCTATTATTATTATTATTGTGTGAAGGCGATGGCCTTCACACATATATTATTCTACACCATTCTCTATTATTATTATTATTATTGTGTGAAGGCGATGGCCTTCACACATATGTTATTCTACACCATTCTCTATTATTGTGTGAAGGCGATGGCCTTCACACATATGTTATTCTACACCATTCTCTATTATTATTATTATTATTGTGTGAAGGCGATGGCCTTCACACATATGTTATTCTACACCATTCTCTATTATTGTGTGAAGGCGATGGCCTTCACACATGTTATTCTACACCATTCTCTATTATTATTGTGTGAAGGCGATGGCCTTCACACATATGTTATTCTACACCATTCTCTATTATTGTGTGAAGGCGATGGCCTTCACACATATGTTATTCTACACCATTCTCTCTTATTATTGTGTGAAGGCGATGGCCTTCACACATATGTTATTCTACACCATTCTCTATTATTGTGTGAAGGCGATGGCCTTCACACATATGTTATTCTACACCATTCTCTATTATTATTATTATTATTATTATTATTATTATTATTATTAGTGTGAAGGTGAAGACCTTCACACTATTGTTATTGCTGTCCTTTATTGTGTGAAGGCGATGGCCTTCACACATATGTTATTCTACACCATTCTCTATTATTGTGTGAAGGCGATGGCCTTCACACATATGTTATTCTACACCATTCTCTATTATTAGTGTGAAGGTGAAGACCTTCACACTATTGTAATTGCTGTCCTTTATTAGTGTGAAGGTGAAGACCTTCACACTATTGTTATTGCTGTCCTTTATTATTATTATTAGTGTGAAGGTGAAGACCTTCACACTATTGTTATTGCTGTCCTTTATTAGTGTGAAGGTGAAGACCTTCACACTATTGTTATTGCTGTCCTTTATTAGTGTGAAGGTGAAGACCTTCACACTATTGTTATTGCTGTCCTTTATTATTATTAGTGTGAAGGTGAAGACCTTCACACTATTGTTATTGCTGTCCTTTATTATTAGTGTGAAGGTGAAGACCTTCACACTATTGTTATTGCTGTCCTTTATTATTATTATTAGTGTGAAGGTGAAGACCTTCACACTATTGTTATTGCTGTCCTTTATTATTATTATTATTAGTGTGAAGGTGAAGACCTTCACACTATTGTTATTGCTGTCCTTTATTATTATTATTATTATTAGTGTGAAGGTGAAGACCTTCACACTATTGTTATTGCTGTCCTTTATTATTATTATTAGTGTGAAGGTGAAGACCTTCACACTATTGTTATTGCTGTCCTTTATTATTAGTGTGAAGGTGAAGACCTTCACACTATTGTTATTGCTGTCCTTTATTAGTGTGAAGGTGAAGACCTTCACACTATTGTTATTGCTGTCCTTTATTAGTGTGAAGGTGAAGACCTTCACACTATTGTTATTGCTGTCCTTTATTAGTGTGAAGGTGAAGACCTTCACACTATTGTTATTGCTGTCCTTTATTATTATTATTATTATTATTATTATTCTACTTATTCCGCTCACTTTTTTGACGCTTAACTCCTTCCACATACTTCAACCGATTCACTCCGTTCCACTTTTCACTTATTCCAAATATTCATGACACGGCTGCTTACATTTTTTTTGTTCGAAAAATTTTCCGTTTTCACAAAATTCACGATTTTGTGGCATTTTTTTCCCCATTCATTCTTAATGGCAGATTCAACATTTCACATTTTTGTTGTTCCAGTTTGAAATTCACTTATTTCAACACATTCAAATCACATTGGGGACATTCCCAAACTTGCCAAATTAAAAAATTTCACGTTTTCACTTTTAAAATTTGCACAAAATTTTGCAAAATTTCACAAAATTTAGTTTTTCACTTCTAGTTTCTACATTTTTCCACCGATTCAACTCGTTCCAACTTTCAACTGTTCATCTTTTGCCTACCTATTCCACACCTTCCCACTTAGCAAAATTTCCAAATTTTCAATTTTGAAATTCACACCAAATTTTCCCAAAATTTAGTTTTTTCCTTCTAATTTCTACATTTTTCAACCGATTCAACCCATTCCAACTTTATTCACTTTGTTCACCTTATGCTTACCATATTCACCCCCTTCACCCCCACTTCCACAATTCAACCCTTGACCCCCACTTCCAGAGTGGCGGCCATCTTGGATTGACCCTGAAGTGCCCCAATGAACCCGGAATGAACTGGAAGTGCCCCAAATCAAACCGGAATTGACCCCAAATGAACCGGAAGTGACCTCAGGTAAACCGGAAGTGACCCCAAATCAAACCGGAAGTGACCCCAAATCAAACCGGAAGTGACCTTTTTAAACCGGAAGTGACCCCAAATAAACCGGAAGTGACCTCAGCTAGACCGGAAGTGCCTCTAATCAAACCGGAAGTGACCCAAATAGACCGGAAGGGACCAAATCAAACCGGAAGTGACCATATTTCAACATTAAGTGCCCTAAATACCTACATTTGCGCTAACTTTTGCAAATTTTGCCCGATTAAACCCATTTCAACATTTTAACCCCAAAAGTGAACTTCCTGAAGCCGTTTTTTTTCCTTTTGTTCCAAATTTCAAAAAATTTTGGCGCAATTTTTTTTCTTTTAATTCCCATTCATTCTCTATTAGGATTCAAGATTTGCTCTAACTTCTACATTTTTTAACCGATTCAACTCGTTCCAACTTTCAACTGTTCCTCTTTTGCCTTCCTATTCCACAACTTCCCACTTACCAAAAATTCTCTACAATTTTGTTTTTCTACTCTAATTTCTACATTTTCAACTTATTCAACCCATTCCACCTTTCAACTGTTCATCATTTTCCTACCTATTCCACAACTTCCCACTTACCCAAAATTCCAAATTTTCAATTTTGAAATTCACACCCAATTTTCCCAAATTTCCTTTTTCCCTTGTAATTTCTACATTTTTCAACCGATTCAACTCTTTTCAACATCATTCTGCAGCATTCCCCAAGTATTTATTCAACCTCTTCACCTTCACACGCAATTTCTTCAGGAATTGCAAATTCTAGTTATTATTATTATTATTATTCTACTTATTCCGCTCACTTTTTTGACGCTTAACTCCTTCCACATACTTCAACCGATTCACTCCGTTCCACTTTTCACTTATTCCAAATATTCATGACACGGCTGCTTACATTTTTTTTGTTCGAAAAATTTTCCGTTTTCACAAAATTCACGATTTTGTGGCATTTTTTTCCCCATTCATTCTTAATGGCAGATTCAACATTTCACATTTTTGTTGTTCCAGTTTGAAATTCACTTATTTCAACACATTCAAATCACATTGGGGACATTCCCAAACTTGCCAAATTCAAAAATTTCACGTTTTCACTTTTAAAATTTGCACAAAATTTTGCAAAATTTCACAAAATTTAGTTTTTCACTTCTAGTTTCTACATTTTTCCACCGATTCAACTCGTTCCAACTTTCAACTGTTCATCTTTTGCCTACCTATTCCACACCTTCCCACTTAGCAAAATTTGCAAATTTTCAATTTTGAAATTCACACCAAATTTTCCCAAAATTTAGTTTTTCCCTTCTAATTTCTACATTTTTCAACCGATTCAACCCATTCCAACTTTATTCACTTTGTTCACCTTATGCTTACCATATTCACCCCCTTCACCCCCACTTCCACAATTCAACCCTTGACCCCCACTTCCAGAGTGGCGGCCATCTTGGATTGACCCTGAAGTGCCCCAATGAACCCGGAATGAACTGGAAGTGCCCCAAATCAAACCGGAATTGACCCCAAATGAACCGGAAGTGACCTCAGGTAAACCGGAAGTGACCCCAAATCAAACCGGAAGTGACCCCAAATCAAACCGGAAGTGACCTTTTTAAACCGGAAGTGACCCCAAATAAACCGGAAGTGACCTCAGCTAGACCGGAAGTGCCTCTAATCAAACCGGAAGTGACCCAAATCAAACCGGAAATGACCATATTTCAACATTAAGTGCCCTAAATACCTACATTTGCGCTACCTTTTGCAAATTTTGCCCGATTAAACCCATTTCAACATTTTAACCCCAAAAGTGAACCTCCTGAAGCCGTTTCTTTCCTTTTGTTCCAAATTTCAGAAACTTTTGGTGCAATTTTTTTTTCTTTTAATTCCCATTCATTCTCTATTAGGATTCAAGATTTGCTCTAACTTCTACATTTTTTAACCGATTCAACTCGTTCCAACTTTCAACTGTTCCTCTTTTGCCTTCCTATTCCACAACTTCCCACTTACCAAAAATTCTCTACAATTTTGTTTTTCTACTCTAATTTCTACATTTTCAACTTATTCAACCCATTCCACCTTTCAACTGTTCATCATTTTCCTACCTATTCCACAACTTCCCACTTACCCAAAATTCCAAATTTTCAATTTTGAAATTCACACCCAATTTTCCCAAATTTCCTTTTTCCCTTGTAATTTCTACATTTTTCAACCGATTCAACTCTTTTCAACATCATTCTGCAACATTCCCCAAGTATTTATTCAACCTCTTCACCTTCACACGCAATTTCTTCAGGAATTGCAAATTCTAGTTATTATTATTCTACTTATTCCGCTCACTTTTTTGACGCTTAACTCCTTCCACATACTTCAACCGATTCACTCCGTTCCACTTTTCACTTATTCCAAATATTCATGACACGGCTGCTTACATTTTTTTTGTTCGAAAAAATTTCCGTTTTCACAAAATTCACGATTTTGTGGCATTTTTTTCCCCATTCATTCTTAATGGCAGATTCAACATTTCACATTTTTGTTGTTCCAGTTTGAAATTCACTTATTTCAACACATTCAAATCACATTGGGGACATTCCCAAACTTGCCAAATTCAAAAATTTCACGTTTTCACTTTTAAAATTTGCACAAAATTTTGCAAAATTTCACAAAATTTAGTTTTTCACTTCTAGTTTCTACATTTTTCCACCGATTCAACTCGTTCCAACTTTCAACTGTTCATCTTTTGCCTACCTATTCCACACCTTCCCACTTAGCAAAATTTCCAAATTTTCAATTTTGAAATTCACACCAAATTTTCCCAAAATTTAGTTTTTCCCTTCTAATTTCTACATTTTTCAACCGATTCAACCCATTCCAACTTTATTCACTTTGTTCACCTTATGCTTACCATATTCACCAACCTTCACCCCCACTTCCACAATTCAACCCTTGACCCCCACTTCCAGAGTGGCGGCCATCTTGGATTGACCCTGAAGTGCCCCAATGAACCCGGAATGAACTGGAAGTGCCCCAAATCAAACCGGGATTGACCCCAAATGAACCGGAAGTGACCTCAGGTAAACCGGAAGTGACCCCAAATCAAACCGGAAGTGACCCCAAATCAAACCGGAAGTGACCTTTTTAAACTGGAAGTGACCCCAAATAAACCGGAAGTGACCTCAGCTAGACCGGAAGTGCCTCTAATCAAACCGGAAGTGACCCAAATCAAACCGGAAATGACCATATTTCAACATTAAGTGCCCTAAATACCTACATTTGCGCTAACTTTTGCAAATTTTGCCCGATTAAACCCATTTCAACATTTTAACCCCAAAAGTGAACCTCCTGAAGCCGTTTCTTTCCTTTTGTTCCAAATTTCAGAAACTTTTGGTGCAATTTTTTTTTCTTTTAATTCCCATTCATTCTCTATTAGGATTCAAGATTTGCTCTAACTTCTACATTTTTTAACCGATTCAACTCGTTCCAACTTTCAACTGTTCCTCTTTTGCCTTCCTATTCCACAACTTCCCACTTACCAAAAATTCTCTACAATTTTGTTTTTCTACTCTAATTTCTACATTTTCAACTTATTCAACCCATTCCACCTTTCAACTGTTCATCATTTTCCTACCTATTCCACAACTTCCCACTTACCCAAAATTCCAAATTTTCAATTTTGAAATTCACACCCAATTTTCCCAAATTTCCTTTTTCCCTTGTAATTTCTACATTTTTCAACCGATTCAACTCTTTTCAACATCATTCTGCAACATTCCCCAAGTATTTATTCAACCTCTTCACCTTCACACGCAATTTCTTCAGGAATTGCAAATTCTAGTTATTATTATTATTATTCTACTTATTCCGCTCACTTTTTTGACGCTTAACTCCTTCCACATACTTCAACCGATTCACTCCGTTCCACTTTTCACTTATTCCAAATATTCATGACACGGCTGCTTACATTTTTTTTGTTCGAAAAATGTTCCGTTTTCACAAAATTCACGATTTTGTGGCATTTTTTTCCCCATTCATTCTTAATGGCACATTCAACATTTCACATTTTTGTTGTTCCAGTTTGAAATTCACTTATTTCAACACATTCAAATCACATTAGGGACATTCCCAAACTTGCCAAATTCAAAAATTTCACGTTTTCACTTTTAAAATTTGCACAAAATTTTGCAAAATTTCACAAAATTTAGTTTTTCACTTCTAGTTTCTACATTTTTCCACCGATTCAACTCGTTCCAACTTTCAACTGTTCATCTTTTGCCTACCTATTCCACACCTTCCCACTTAGCAAAATTTCCAAATTTTCAATTTTGAAATTCACACCAAATTTTCCCAAAATTTAGTTTTTCCCTTCTAATTTCTACATTTTTCAACCGATTCAACCCATTCCAACTTTATTCACTTTGTTCACCTTATGCTTACCATATTCACCCCCTTCACCCCCACTTCCACAATTCAACCCTTGACCCCCACTTCCAGAGTGGCGGCCATCTTGGATTGACCCTGAAGTGCCCCAATGAACCCGGAATGAACTGGAAGTGCCCCAAATCAAACCGGAATTGACCCCAAATGAACCGGAAGTGACCTCAGGTAAACCGGAAGTGACCCCAAATCAAACCGGAAGTGACCCCAAATCAAACCGGAAGTGACATTTTTCAACCGGAAGTGACCCCAAATAAACCGGAAGTGACCTCAGCTAGACCGGAAGTGCCTCTAATCAAACCGGAAGTGACCTAAATAGACCGGAAGTGCCTCTAATCAAACCGGAAGTGACCCAAATAGACCGGAAGTGACCCAAATCAAACCGGAAGTGACCATATTTCAACATTAAGTGCCCTAAATACCTACATTTGCGCTAACTTTTGCAAATTTTGCCCGATTAAACCCATTTCAACATTTTAACCCCAAAAGTGAACCTCCTAAAGCTGTTTTTTTCCTTTTGTTCCAAATTTCAAAAAATTTTGGTGCAATTTTTTTTCTTTTAATTCCCATTCATTCTCTATTAGGATTCAAGATTTGCTCTAACTTCTACATTTTTTAACCGATTCAACTGTTTCCAACTTTGAACTGTTCTTCTTTTGCCTTCCTATTCCACAACTACCCACTTACCAAAAATTCTCTACAATTTTGTTTTTCTAATCTAATTTCTACATTTTTCAACTTATTCAACCCATTCGACCTTTCAACTGTTCATCATTTTCCTACCTATTCCACAACTTCCCACTTACCCAAAATTCCAAATTTTCAATTTTGTTACTCACACCCAATTTTCCCAAATTTCCTTTTTCCCTTGTAATTTCTACATTTTTCAACCGATTAAACTCTTTTCAACATCATTCTGCAACATTCCCCAAGTATTTATTCAACGTCTTCACCTTCACACGCAATTTCTTCAGGAATTGCAAATTCTAGTTATTATTATTCTACTTATTCCGCTCACTTTTTTGACGCTTAACTCCTTCCACATACTTCAACCGATTCACTCCGTTCCACTTTTCTCTTATTCCAAATATTCATGACACGGCTGCTTACATTTTTTTTGTTCGAAAAATTTTCCGTTTTCACAAAATTCACGATTTTGTGGCATTTTTTTCCCCATTCATTCTTAATGGCAGATTCAACATTTCACATTTTTGTTGTTCCAGTTTGAAATTCACTTATTTCAACACATTCAAATCACATTGGGGACATTCCCAAACTTGCCAAATTCAAAAATTTCACGTTTTCACTTTTAAAATTTGCACAAAATTTTGCAAAATTTCACAAAATTTAGTTTTTCACTTCTAGTTTCTACATTTTTCCACCGATTCAACTCGTTCCAACTTTCAACTGTTCATCTTTTGCCTACCTATTCCACACCTTCCCACTTAGCAAAATTTCCAAATTTTCAATTTTGAAATTCACACCAAATTTTCCCAAAATTTAGTTTTTCCCTTCTAATTTCTACATTTTTCAACCGATTCAACCCATTCCAACTTTATTCACTTTGTTCACCTTATGCTTACCATATTCACCCCCTTCACCCCCGCTTCCACAATTCAACCCTTGACCCCCACTGCCAGAGTGGCGGCCATCTTGGATTGACCCTGAAGTGCCCCAATGAACCCGGAATGAACTGGAAGTGCCCCAAATCAAACCGGAATTGACCCCAAATGAACCGGAAGTGACCTCAGGTAAACCGGAAGTGACCCCAAATCAAACCGGAAGTGACCCCAAATCAAAACGGAAGTGACCCTTTTCAACCGGAAGTGACCTTTTTAAACCGGAAGTGACCCCAAATAAACCGGAAGTGACCTCAGCTAGACCGGAAGTGCCTCTAATCAAACCGGAAGTGACCCAAATCAAACCGGAAATGACCATATTTCAACATTAAGTGCCCTAAATACCTACATTTGCGCTAACTTTTGGAAATTTTGCCCGATTAAACCCATTTCAAAATTTTAACCCCAAAAGTGAACCTCCTGAAGCCGTTTTTTTCCTTTTGTTCCAAATTTCTGAAACTTTTGGTGCAATTTTTTTTCTTTTAATTCCCATTCATTCTCTATTAGGATTCAAGATTTGCTCTAACTTCTACATTTTTTAACCGATTCAACTCGTTCCAACTTTCAACTGTTCCTCTTTTGCCTTCCTATTCCACAACTTCCCACTTACCAAAAATTCTCTACAATTTTGTTTTTCTACTCTAATTTCTACATTTTCAACTTATTCAACCCATTCTACCTTTCAACTGTTCATCATTTTCCTACCTATTCCACAACTTCCCACTTACCCAAAATTCCAAATTTTCAATTTTGAAATTCACACCCAATTTTCCCAAATTTCCTTTTTCCCTTGTAATTTCTACATTTTTCAACCGATTCAACTCTTTTCAACATCATTCTGCAACATTCCCCAAGTAGTTATTCAACCTCTTCACCTTCACACGCAATTTCTTCAGGAATTGCAAATTCTAGTTAGTGTGAAGGTGAAGACCTTCACACTATTGTTATTGCTGTCCTTTATTATTATTATTCTACTTATTCCGCTCACTTTTTTGACGCTTAACTCCTTCCACATACTTCAACCGATTCACTCCGTTCCACTTTTCACTTATTCCAAATATTCATGACACGGCTGCTTACATTTTTTTTGTTCGAAAAATTTTCCGTTTTCACAAAATTCACGATTTTGTGGCATTTTTTTCCCCATTCATTCTTAATGGCAGATTCAACATTTCACATTTTTGTTGTTCCAGTTTGAAATTCACTTATTTCAACACATTCAAATCACATTGGGGACATTCCCAAACTTGCCAAATTCAAAAATTTCACGTTTTCACTTTTAAAATTTGCACAAAATTTTGCAAAATTTCACAAAATTTAGTTTTTCACTTCTAGTTTCTACATTTTTCCACCGATTCAACTCGTTCCAACTTTCAACTGTTCATCTTTTGCCTACCTATTCCACACCTTCCCACTTAGCAAAATTTTTAAATTTTCAATTTTGAAATTCACACCAAATTTTCCCAAAATTTAGTTTTTCCCTTCTAATTTCTACATTTTTCAACTGATTCAACCCATTCCAACTTTATTCACTTTGTTCACCTTATGCTTACCATATTCACCCCCTTCACCCCCACTTCCACAATTCAACCCTTGACCCCCACTTCCAGAGTGGCGGCCATCTTGGATTGACCCTGAAGTGCCCCAATGAACCCGGAATGAACTGGAAGTGCCCCAAATCAAACCGGAATTGACCCCAAATGAACCGGAAGTGACCTCAGGTAAACCGGAAGTGACCCCAAATCAAACCGGAAGTGACCCCAAATCAAACCGGAAGTGACCTTTTTAAACCGGAAGTGACCCAAAATAAACCGGAAGTGACCTCAGCTAGACCGGAAGTGCCTCTAATCAAACCGGAAGTGACCCAAATAGACCGGAAGTGACCCAAATCAAACCGGAAGTGACCATATTTCAACATTGGGTGCCTTAAATACCTACATTTGGGCTAACTTTTACAAAGTTTGGCCGATTAAACCCGTTTCAACATTTTAACCCCAAAAGTGAACCTCCTGAAGCCTTTTTTTTCCTTTTGTCCCAAATTTCAAAAAATTTTGTTGCAATTTTTTTTTCTTTTAATTCCCATTCATTCTCTATTAGGATTCAAGATTTGCTCTAACTTCTACAATTTTTAACCGATTCAATTTGTTCCAACTTTCAACTGTTCATCTTTTGCCTTCCTATTCCACAACTTCCCACTTACCAAAAATTCTCTGCAATTTTGTTTTTCTACTCTAATTTCTACATTTTTCAACTTATTCAAGCCATTCCACCTTTCAACTGTTCATAATTTTCCTACCTATTCCACAACTTCACACTTACCCAAAATTCCAAATTTTCAATTTTGAAATTCACACACAATTTTCCCAAATTTCCTTTTTCCCTTGTAATTTCTACATTTTTCAACCGATTCAAGTCTTTTCAACATCATTCTGCAGCATTCCCCAAGTCTTTATTCAACCTCTTCACCTTCACACGCAATTTCTTCAGGAATTGCAAATTCTAGTTATTATTATTATTCTACTTATTCCGCTCACTTTTTTGACGCTTAACTCCTTCCACATACTTCAACCGATTCACTCCGTTCCACTTTTCACTTATTCCAAATATTCATGACACGGCTGCTTACATTTTTTTTGTTCGAAAAATTTTCCGTTTTCACAAAATTCACGATTTTGTGGCATTTTTTTCCCCATTCATTCTTAATGGCAGATTCAACATTTCACATTTTTGTTGTTCCAGTTTGAAATTCACTTATTTCAACACATTCAAATCACATTGGGGACATTCCCAAACTTGACAAATTCAAAAATTTCACGTTTTCACTTTTAAAATTTGCACAAAATTTTGCAAAATTTCACAAAATTTAGTTTTTCACTTCTAGTTTCTACATTTTTCCACCGATTCAACTCGTTCCAACTTTCAACTGTTCATCTTTTGCCTACCTATTCCACACCTTCCCACTTAGCAAAATTTCCAAATTTTCAATTTTGAAATTCACACCAAATTTTCCCAAAATTTAGTTTTTCCCTTCTAATTTCTACATTTTTCAACCGATTCAACCCATTCCAACTTTATTCACTTTGTTCACCTTATGCTTACCATATTCACCCCCTTCACCCCCACTTCCACAATTCAACCCTTGACCCCCACTTCCAGAGTGGCGGCCATCTTGGATTGACCCTGAAGTGCCCCAATGAACCCGGAATGAACTGGAAGTGCCCCAAATCAAACCGGAATTGACCCCAAATGAACCGGAAGTGACCTCAGGTAAACCGGAAGTGACCCCAAATCAAACCGGAAGTGACCCCAAATCAAACCGGAAGTGACCTTTTTCAACCGGAAGTGACCCCAAATAAACCGGAAGTGACCCAAATCAAACCGGAAGTGACCATATTTCAACATTAAGTGCCCTAAATACCTACATTTGCGCTAACTTTTGCAAATTTTGCCCGATTAAACCCATTTTAACATTTTAACCCCAAAAGTGAACCTCCTAAAGCTGTTTTTTTCCTTTTGTTCCAAATTTCAAAAAATTTTGGTGCAATTTTTTTTCTTTTAATTCCCATTCATTCTCTATTAGGATTCAAGATTTGCTCTAACTTCTACATTTTTTAACCGATTCAACTTGTTCCAACTTTGAACTGTTCTTCTTTTGCCTTCCTATTCCACAACTACCCACTTACCAAAAATTCTCTACAATTTTGTTTTTCTAATCTAATTTCTACATTTTTCAACTTATTCAACCCATTCGACCTTTCAACTGTTCATCATTTTCCTACCTATTCCACAACTTCCCACTTACCCAAAATTCCAAATTTTCAATTTTGTTACTCAGACCCAATTTTCCCAAATTTCCTTTTTCCCTTGTAATTTCTACATTTTTCAACCGATTCAACTCTTTTCAACATCATTCTGCAACATTCCCCAAGTATTTATTCAACCTCTTCACCTTCACACGCAATTTCTTCAGGAATTGCAAATTCTAGTTAGTGTGAAGGTGAAGACCTTCACACTATTGTTATTGCTGTCCTTTATTATTATTATTCTACTTATTCCGCTCACTTTTTTGACGCTTAACTCCTTCCACATACTTCAACCGATTCACTCCGTTCCACTTTTCACTTATTCCAAATATTCATGACACGGCTGCTTACATTTTTTTTGTTCGAAAAATTTTCCGTTTTCACAAAATTCACGATTTTGTGGCATTTTTTTCCCCATTCATTCTTAATGGCAGATTCAACATTTCACATTTTTGTTGTTCCAGTTTGAAATTCACTTATTTCAACACATTCAAATCACATTGGGGACATTCCCAAACTTGCCAAATTCAAAAATTTCACGTTTTCACTTTTAAAATTTGCACAAAATTTCACAAAATTTAGTTTTTCACTTCTAGTTTCTACATTTTTCCACCGATTCAACTCGTTCCAACTTTCAACTGTTCATCTTTTGCCTACCTATTCCACACCTTCCCACTTAGCAAAATTTCCAAATTTTCAATTTTGAAATTCACACCAAATTTTCCCAAAATTTAGTTTTTCCCTTCTAATTTCTACATTTTTCAACCGATTCAACCCATTCCAACTTTATTCACTTTGTTCACCTTATGCTTACCATATTCACCCCCTTCACCCCCACTTCCACAATTCAACCCTTGACCCCCACTTCCAGAGTGGCGGCCATCTTGGATTGACCCTGAAGTGCCCCAATGAACCCGGAATGAACTGGAAGTGCCCCAAATCAAACCGGAATTGACCCCAAATGAACCGGAAGTGACCTCAGGTAAACCGGAAGTGACCCCAAATCAAACCGGAAGTGACCCCAAATCAAACCGGAAGTTACCTTTTTCAACCGGAAGTGACCCCAAATAAACCGGAAGTGACCTCAGCTAGACCGGAAGTGCCTCTAATCAAACCGGAAGTGACCCAAATAGACCGGAAGTGACCAAATCAAACCGGAAGTGACCATATTTCAACATTAAGTGCCCTAAATACCTACATTTGCGCTAACTTTTGCAAATTTTGCCCGATTAAACCCATTTCAACATTTTAACCCCAAAAGTGAACTTCCTGAAGCCGTTTTTTTTCCTTTTGTTCCAAATTTCAAAAAATTTTGGCGCAATTTTTTTTCTTTTAATTCCCATTCATTCTCTATTAGGATTCAAGATTTGCTCTAACTTCTACATTTTTTAACCGATTCAACTCGTTCCAACTTTCAACTGTTCCTCTTTTGCCTTCCTATTCCACAACTTCACACTTACCAAAAATTCTCTACAATTTTGTTTTTCTACTCTAATTTCTACATTTTCAACTTATTCAACCCATTCCACCTTTCAACTGTTCATCATTTTCCTACCTATTCCACAACTTCCCACTTACCCAAAATTCCAAATTTTCAATTTTGAAATTCACACCCAATTTTCCCAAATTTCCTTTTTCCCTTGTAATTTCTACATTTTTCAACCGATTCAACTTTTTTCAACATCATTCTGCAGCATTCCCCAAGTATTTATTCAACCTCTTCACCTTCACACGCAATTTCTTCAGGAATTGCAAATTCTAGTTAGTGTGAAGGTGAAGACCTTCACACTATTGTTATTGCTGTCCTTTATTATTATTATTATTATTATTATTATTCTACTTATTCCGCTCACTTTTTTGACGCTTAACTCCTTCCACATACTTCAACCGATTCACTCCGTTCCACTTTTCACTTATTCCAAATATTCATGACACGGCTGCTTACATTTTTTTTGTTCGAAAAATTTTCCGTTTTCACAAAATTCACGATTTTGTGGCATTTTTTTCCCCATTCATTCTTAATGGCAGATTCAACATTTCACATTTTTGTTGTTCCAGTTTGAAATTCACTTATTTCAACACATTCAAATCACATTGGGGACATTCCCAAACTTGCCAAATTCAAAAATTTCACGTTTTCACTTTTAAAATTTGCACAAAATTTCGCAAAATTTCACAAAATTTTGTTTTTCACTTCTAGTTTCTACATTTTTCCACCGATTCAACTCGTTCCAACTTTCAACTGTTCATCTTTTGCCTACCTATTCCACACCTTCCCACTTAGCAAAATTTCCAAATTTTCAATTTTGAAATTCACACCAAATTTTCCCAAAATTTAGTTTTTCCCTTCTAATTTCTACATTTTTCAACCGATTCAACCCATTCCAACTTTATTCACTTTGTTCACCTTATGCTTACCATATTCACCCCCTTCACCCCCACTTCCACAATTCAACCCTTGACCCCCACTTCCAGAGTGGCGGCCATCTTGGATTGACCCTGAAGTGCCCCAATGAACCCGGAATGAACTGGAAGTGCCCCAAATCAAACCGGAATTGACCCCAAATGAACCGGAAGTGACCTCAGGTAAACCGGAAGTGACCCCAAATCAAACCGGAAGTGACCCCAAATCAAACCGGAAGTGACCTTTTTGAACCGGAAGTGACCCCAAATAAACCGGAAGTGACCTCAGCTAGACCGGAAGTGCCTCTAATCAAACCGGAAGTGACCTAAATAGACCGGAAGTGCCTCTAATCAAACCGGAAGTGACCTAAATAGACCGGAAGTGACCCAAATCAAACCGGAAGTGACCCCAAATGAACCGGAAGTGACCTCAGGTAAACCGGAAGTGACCCCAAATCAAACCGGAAGTGACCCCAAATCAAACCGGAAGTGACCTTTTTAAACCGGAAGTGACCTTTTTAAACCGGAAGTGACCCCAAATAAACCGGAAGTGACCTCAGCTGGACCGGAAGTGCCTCTAATCAAACCGGAAGTGACCCAAATCAAACCGGAAATGACCATATTTCAACATTAAGTGCCCTAAATACCTACATTTGCGCTAACTTTTGCAAATTTTGCCTGATTAAACCCATTTCAACATTTTAACCCCAAAAGTGAACCTCCTGAAGCCGTTTTTTTCCTTTTGTTCCAAATTTCAGAAACTTTTGGTGCAATTTTTTTTTCTTTTAATTCCCATTCATTCTCTATTAGGATTCAAGATTTGCTCTAACTTCTACATTTTTTAACCGATTCAACTCGTTCCAACTTTCAACTGTTCCTCTTTTGTCTTCCTATTCCACAACTTCCCACTTACCAAAAATTCTCTACTATTTTGTTTTTCTACTCTAATTTCTACATTTTCAACTTATTCAACCCATTCCACCTTTCAACTGTTCATCATTTTCCTACCTATTCCACAACTTCCCACTTACCCAAAATTCCAAATTTTCAATTTTGAAATTCACACCCAATTTTCCCAAATTTCCTTTTTCCCTTGTAATTTCTACATTTTTCAACCGATTCAACTCTTTTCAACATCATTCTGCAACATTCCCCAAGTATTTATTCAACCTCTTCACCTTCACACGCAATTTCTTCAGGAATTGCAAATTCTAGTTATTATTATTATTCTACTTATTCCGCTCACTTTTTTGACGCTTAACTCCTTCCACATACTTCAACCGATTCACTCCGTTCCACTTTTCACTTATTCCAAATATTCATGACACGGCTGCTTACATTTTTTTTGTTCGAAAAATTTTCCGTTTTCACAAAATTCATGATTTTGTGGCATTTTTTTCCCCATTCATTCTTAATGGCAGATTCAACATTTCACATTTTTGTTGTTCCAGTTTGAAATTCACTTATTTCCACACATTCAAATCACATTGGGGACATTCCCAAACTTGCCAAATTCAAAAATTTCACGTTTTCACTTTTAAAATTTGCACAAAATTTTGCAAAATTTCACAAAATTTAGTTTTTCACTTCTAGTTTCTACATTTTTCCACCGATTCAACTCGTTCCAACTTTCAACTGTTCATCTTTTGCCTACCTATTCCACACCTTCCCACTTAGCAAAATTTCCAAATTTTCAATTTTGAAATTCACACCAAATTTTCCCAAAATTTAGTTTTTCCCTTCTAATTTCTACATTTTTCAACCGATTCAACCCATTCCAACTTTATTCACTTTGTTCACCTTATGCTTACCATATTCACCCCCTTCACCCCCACTTCCACAATTCAACCCTTGACCCCCACTTCCAGAGTGGCGGCCATCTTGGATTGACCCTGAAGTGCCCCAATGAACCCGGAATGAACTGGAAGTGCCCCAAATCAAACCGGAATTGACCCCAAATGAACCGGAAGTGACCTCAGGTAAACCGGAAGTGACCCCAAATCAAACCGGAAGTGACCCCAAATCAAACCGGAAGTGACCTTTTTAAACCGGAAGTGACCCCAAATAAACCGGAAGTGACCTCAGCTAGACCGGAAGTGCCTCTAATCAAACCGGAAGTGACCTAAATAGACCGGAAGTGCCTCTAATCAAACCGGAAGTGACCTAAATAGACCGGAAGTGACCCAAATCAAACCGGAAGTGACCCCAAATGAACCGGAAATGACCTCAGGTAAACCGGAAGTGACCCCAAATCAAACCGGAAGTGACCTTTTTAAACCGGAAGTGACCTTTTTGAACCGGAAGTGACCACAAATAAACCGGAAGTGACCTCAGCTAGACCGGAAGTGCCTCTATTCAAACCGGAAGTGACTCAAATAGACCGGAAGTGACCCAAATCAAACCGGAAGTGACCATATTTCAACATTAAGTGCCCAAAATACCTACATTTGCGCTAACTTTTGCAAATTTTGACCGATTAAACCCGTTTCTACATTTTAACCCCAAAAGTGAACCGCAATTTCTTCAGGAATTGCAAATTCTAGTTATTATTCTACTTATTCCGCTCATTTTTTTGTCCGTTAACTACTTCCACATACTTCAACCGATTCACTCTGTTTCACTTTTCACTTATTCCAAATATTCATGACACGGGTGCTTACATTTTTTTTGTTCAAAACATTTTCCGTTTTCACAAAATTCACGATTTTATGGCAAATTTTTCCCCATTCATTTTTAATGGCAGATTCAACATTTCACATTTTTGTTGTTCCAGTTTGAAATTCACTTATTTCAGCACATTCAAATCACATTGGGGACATTCCCAAACTTGCCAAATTCAAAAATTTCACGTTTTCACTTTTAAAATTTGCACAAAATTTCGCAAAATTTAGTTTTTCACTTCTAATTTCTACATTTTTCCACCGATTCAACTCGTTCCAACTTTCAACTGTTCATCTTTTGCCTACCTATTCCACACCTTCCCACTTACCAAAATTTCCAAATTTTCAATTTTGAAATTCACACCAAATTTTCCAAAAATTTAGTTTTTCCCTTCTAATTTCTACATTTTTTAACCGATTCAACCCATTCCAACTTTATTCACTTTGTTCACCTTATGCTTACCATATTCACCCCCTTCACCCCCACTTCCACTATGCTTTCACAATTCAACCCTTGACCCCCACTTCCAGTGTGGCGGCCATCTTGGATTGACCCAGAAGTGCCCCAAAATGAACACAAAGTGAACCGGAAGTGCCCCAAAACAAACAGGAAGGGCCCCAAAATTAACAGGAAGTGACCCAATATGACCAGGAAGTGAACCGGAATTGACCCAATTTTAACAAGTGAACCGGAAGTGCCCCAAATCAAACCGGAAGTGCCCCAAATCAAATGGGAAGTGGCCCAAATCAAACCGGAAGTGACCCAAATCAAACCGGAAGTGACCCCAAATAAACCGGAAGTTACCTCAGCTAAATCGGAAGTGCACTAAATTAAACCGGAAGTGCCCCAAATAAACCGGAATTGACCTTATTTCAACAAGTGCCTTAAATGAAACCAGAAGTGACCTAATATAACATTTGCCCTAACTTTTACAATTTTTGTCCGATTCAACCCGTTTCAACTTTTGAACTCCAAAGTGAACCGAACCTCTTGAACCTGTAGTTTTCGTTTTGTTCCAAATTAAAAGAAAAATTTGGCGCAATTTTTTTTTTTTTAATTCCCATCCATGGTCTTCGCCTTCACACGCAGTTTCTCCAGAAATTGCATTTTCTAGTTGCTATGTGTAATTATCTGCAGTATTCATTAAGAAGTTGTCGTTTTTTGGCTGTGGAACGAATTAAACAAATTACAGTGTGTTCATATGGGAATATTTGATCCAACATACACCTATTTCAATATACATCCCGGAACGAATTAGATTTGTATGTAGAGGTTTGACTGTAGTCTCATTACTGTTGGTGACCATTTTTCCATACCACTGCACTTTAAAGTGCTCAAAGACTCTCTGCATCATTTTCACCAATAGCCTTCAAACCTATTCTTCAACTGCAGGTTTCCTGGATGGTTTTGCAGGTTTCCTGCATTCCAGAAAGCAGGTTCAACATACTCTGAGTCTATCCCTGAACTCTGAGATGGGAGACTCTGAGTATTAAAAAGCCATCATCAATGAAGCCCCGATACCACGAATCACCATGACAACTGAGGAAAAACAGATCACCTTATTTTACCACAATGGAGTTGGAGGTCCTTATGCAAGTCTACGGCGAGTACCAACGTAATTTTCGCTACAAATCTCATACGGCTGCAGCAGTCATGGGAGGAATTTGCTGCCCATTGCGCAAGTTTGAATGTACTATTTCATTGATGTAACGTCTAACCATAAGATCGTAGCATAGCCTATAGTTATGAATTTAAGTAGTAATGAAATCTGATTTTCATTTAGGTGCAATCCAACAGTAGAAAGAAAGGACTTGGAAACAGCTTAAAATGAAACGTAAAAACATTAGTCAAAAAAGTAAGGGACGTTTTGCTAGGCTGTGATTGCACCTCACTTTGATTTTAATTTAATTATTTAATGGACTCATGCTATTAAACAAGGTCAATATTAATTTAAACTAAAATATTAATTCAGTGGCTACTTCAAATAATTTAAACCCCAAAGAAAATGTTTTCCAAGGTCCTCTCAGTTAATTTTACACTTCATGGATTAACACTTGACACAATTGCATTTATGTTTTATACCTATTGTGGTAATTCAAAATGTGACGCTGTAGCCTACACCAACACTCATTAAAATACTGAGTTCTGCTCAGCCAACAGAAGAAAAGTAATGCGCTGCATCCCCGATATTCTCTCTCTCTCTCTCTCTCTAGTTCATTTTTTAACGAATCACTCCCAGGTTCTTAATTTGCACCATAGCAACACGTTTAACAACAGAAAATTCTTGTGTTCTGGTAATCTTGGAAGACGACGTCATTTCAAGACGAGTCTCCAGTCAGCCATTGTCCTGTATTGTTGATTGTCCCTGTACACTGTTCTTTGCCACTGTTATTGCGTTATTCGGCAAAATGTGACACACAAATATTATTCGGCACTGTATGACAATGCATTGATTGCTCACATTTACTGGCTTTGTATACTTTTTCTGTTGAGGTCTGCCATTGTTTTATTTTTTCAATTGTGTCACAGTGTCAACAGGTTTGCCGCTCGCCAGAACCTCAAAAACACTATTTTGTCAAATTATTAAATATTTGCCGGTGTATAGGTCGACTCGGTGTATAAGTCGACCCCCTAAAATTCGACGGAAATTTACGATTTTATGATATATCCTTTGTATAAGTCGAGCTCAATTGTTAAGTCAAGTCAAGTCAAGTTTATTTGTATAGCCCTAAATCACAAACAGTCTCAAAGGGCTTCACATAGCCAAAATTGACAATTATTCTCAAAGCATCCCCTGATCATAAGCTCCCAAAAGGGCAAGGAAAAACTCAAAAAAACCCTACCAGGGGAAAATGAGAAACCTTGAGAAGGGACCACAGATGGAAGGATCCCCCTTTCAGGATCACCAGGTTATAATGGATGCAGAGAGTACACAAGTAATACATAATATGAAAATCAATGAAAAAAAAAAAAGGATGTCGGAGGTGCCCTCGATTGTCCTGGCAGTGTCCTCCCTGATCAACAACCAGTGTCGAAGGGTATGCCACAAATTCCGAAGATGTCCTTGATCAAAAGGTTGGCTGTCTCCAGGAGGAAAGCAACAGCAGTGTGATGAAATAAGTCACCTTGGTGAAACGATCCACCACATTAAGACTAATTGAATTTTGAGACTGAGGGTGGAACGGGATGGGAAGTGGACAATGCTGACCAGAAGGAGGACAATGCATCTTATTATGAGCACAAACAGAGCATGCAAGAGATAAATTCTGTCCACCAGAACCTTGGGTAATCAGAAAATAGTCCAATTGATTCCCAACATGCACAGCATATTGGCAGATATGTATTTTATTTATTTTGGGCAATTAAACAAGCAAGCCTTAATGTATGAACACAGTTTTGCAAAGAGACATCAAACATGGCCGAAAACTCAAAACAACTATGGAAAAGCAGACAGTCGCAATTTGCTATCATTATCACGGGTCTCGGGAGTGCAATTAGAGTTCATGTGACATTTCTTAAAAACAAGACCGATAGTCACGCTCCCAAAAATTGTATACGACACAATCTGTTTTTAGTCATAATCCCGAAGGAAAGTCAACTCTGCGTGCTTAGTTTTTGTGAACTCGTCATCCCTGGACCCTTACGTTATTACTCGATATGTTTACAACTCTTGCAAATTACAGTTGACAGCATGACAAATACGTCCGTACGATCACTGTGAATTACACACATTTAATTGAGTTAAAATCGTTGACTGAACAAGCCTTACCTGGCTGCTGTGGTGGACGATGAATAGCATGCGCACCCGCGCGTGTACGTTTCACTATCACATGTCAGGCCACAGCGTCATCATGCGTAGTGCAGCCTGTTCCAGAGTTGACTCAGGCGACACACTATGCAAAAGTACGGCGAGTGTGTTTCTAGGTGGAATTTATATCGGTAGGGCAATTTACGCGAGTAGGGAGAGGAAAAGATATGTGCATATAGTACATCAGTTTGTCAGAGTTCAATTTAAAAAAATTATTGATTGAACAGGTCTGAACACAATCAAGCTTGGGTGTGGTCGGTGAAAAGGAATCCATATCCCACCTCCCTACTACCATATCCAGAATAATACCCAGGCCATCATAGCGAACCATTCAAGGTAAAACGCAAGTTTTTCCTGAGCCGAATTCACTAGATAATCCAATTTACTTGCTTTGCTTGTGTGTAGTCTCATATCTAATTTTACTTCATACACTGATTTACTAACTCAGTGGCTCTCTCTTGTTCGGTCATGTACCACCTGTGAAATGTTATTTTCAGCCAAGCACACCCCAACCAGCACAAAGCATTTTGCATGGGGGGAAAAACAATGCTGTGTATCAGTGTCTGGAATTCTCTCCTTTTTTACTGCCATCTCTAGAACTATTTGCATATAAAGGGAAGTAACTAAAAGAAAAATTAATTAAATTGTAATTACTGTAAGTGTGTACATAAAAATACATCTGAACATAAAGTGTCCTTTGTATAGTGTGCATGTGTTTGTCCCCTTCCTAATTCATTCCTTAGCATCTTTGTCACACCTAAATGTTTTCCAATCATCAAAACAAATTTATATAGTAGTCCAAGACAAGTAAACAAAAGTTTTAGAGTTAAGGTTATTATTCAGGGAGGACAAAAAAGGCCCTGTGAAAAAAGTGATTACAGCTCCTAAACCTATAGGAATTTGGACTCAGCCTCATTGTCAGGTTTCAAAGTCAAAGTCTCCTTTATTGTCAATTCCTCCGCATGTCAAGACACACAAAGAGATCGAAATTACGTTTCTCACTATCCCAGGGTGACAAGACACAACGCACATACAAGTAAACAACACAGGAAAAATAACACAAGTCAACATCAATGAACAATAAGCGTGATAGCACGCTAGCCTCTCCCGATGCACAGCAGAAACAGGTGTTGTGCTCGATTTGGTTCCCCCGTGAGATTTTGTTCCCCCTGCCGCGGGATATTAATTTATATTAATTTGCTTTGAAAATACCTGAGTAATAAAATGGATGGATGAATGATGATCACCTTGTAGCATGTAACGGTACCCAAGAGGAGTTTCTTTGCATCGAAGTTTATGCAAAGAGCTCACGTAATTATATCGTTGCTTTTTGGTGAAATAAATGAGTGTTCCGTCTGTACGACTGGTCTTTGAATGCACCCCGCTTCAATGGCAGAACGCGGATGAATTTAAAGACATCAAATGAGAATAATCCGTTATAAAAATTAAAATTGACTGACGCAAACGTGAATTCTTCATGTTTTTATTGAAAACAACATAGTGCTGACGCCGTACGACGCAGTACGGCATCGGTTTTTTGCTTTCCAAACAAGGCGTGCGCGCTCCCGCGGCAGGGGGAACAAAATCTCACGGGGGAACCAAATCGAGCACAACACCTGCTAAGACAAACCCGTTACCGGGAAGCCGGGGGCACCTTAATGAAAGAGGTGCGTTTGACAGTACCGAAAGTATTTGTTCTTGTTAGAAAAGTTCCTATGTTGATGTTGAAAATCAATTTATATTTTGTGTTGAATGTTGAGTTAGAGGCGGCTCGGTGGGGCACTGGGTAGCACGTCCGCCTCACAGTTAGGAGGGTGCGGGTTCGATTCCACCTCCGGCCCTCCCTGTGCGGAGTTTGCATGTTCTCCCCGAGCCCGCGTGGGTTTTCTCCGGGCACTCCGGTTTCCTCCCACATCCCCAAAACATGCTTGGTAGGCCGATTGATCACTCCAAATTGTCCCTAGGTGTGAGCGGTTGTCTCTGTGTGCCCTGCGATTGGCTGGCAACCGGTTCAGGGTGTCCCCCGCCTACTGCCCGATGCCGGCTGGGATAGGCTCCAGCACGCCCGCGATCCCCGTGGGGACTAAGCGGTTCAGAAAATGGATGGATGGATGTTGAGTTAGAAAGTTACGTCACCACGCCTTAAGGTTCACGTGAGTTACATCAGCTTATCGCGATTGTTGCAGTCCCCGCGCAGTGGTAAGTCACAGACGGCGGGAGTGGCTGGTATCAACTGAGCGTGTTGCTGTGATCGTGTGCGTATTTGCCAAAAAGTGAGTTTATACATTTAAGTGTTACTCCTGTTTTCTGTTGTGCTGTTTGTCTGATCGCAGATTGTTTCGTGTGTGCACCGTTTGGTTGGTAGCTTCGGCGCGCTCCTTTAAGTTGTCCTCACATCATACGAGGTAGCCGTTACATAGCTCCACGGCGGCTAACGGTCGCCAGCAAGTGTGTTTTCTTGTCTCGATTTGGTGTGTTGTCTAGAGTATTTCATTTATGTTTATTTAGTATGGCGGAACTGTTACGCGCAGTTAGTTATATGATGTGTGCCGTCTATTAGTATTGTGTGACGTCGAAAGTTGAGCATTAACTTGCTGTATTTGTCTGTTGCAGAACCACACACACACTGCCACATATAACACCCCCCCCACACACACACACACAACACACACACTTTATACCATAATCACACACACAAGAATCACATTCACACACCCAAAGACTCACCCATGAACCCTACACACACCTGCTCTCACATCCTTACGACAAAACGTATACCTTTGCCTGTATGCCCCTATGATCCAGTAAAGCAATCAAAACCTGTGTTCTGACCGACACCCTGGGGCGAAAAGAGCATTAACATCCGAGCCAATCCCCTATACAGTCCTCAGGCTCTCCAACATTGTGGTCCTTAAAGCCGGATGCTCTCTTTACCCTCAGACGATGTGGAGTGGGAAGACCGTGTGACGAGACCCAGGCGTCAGACACGCCCCCCCAGCTCATCTCGACAACTACCGAGTTAGCTACGTAGGGCACAGGCAACCAGATAGGCATGGGTACGAAGAGAAGTGGCCTTCTCACCAGGAGGCAGTGGCCGAGATGACCCCCCTCGTTTCACCCACTCTCCCTATACTGACCATCACAGGTGGGATGCTGACCTCCAGGAGGCGGACCTGTATCACCCAGAGCGGCAGAGCTACAGTCTGGAAACCCACCTAGCCCACCGGCAGTATTCAGAGAGAGGGCCCAGGGAGGAAGTCCGAGAAACACCCTCACCTCATCTAGCACCTCACGCCCGCGTCTTGAGAGCAGAAATATGAGATATAAGAAAGGAGAGTAGCATGTTACAACAGTCGCAGCGCTATTATACTGACTGTCTGCTGTATGCACAATTGCACCATTTCCACCAAGTTGCTCTTATTTATTCATTGCTCTTGTTTATTCATTGTATGTGCCTTCTTATTTTTACATTTTGTATTGTTTACTTGAATGTGTAATATGTCTTGTCACCGTGGGATAGTAGGAAACGCAATTTCGATCTCTTTATATGTCTTGACATGTGAAGAAATTGACAATAAAGCAGACTTTACTTTTCATCCACGCCGATGTCACCGCATTCAGGGACGTTCAAGCCGAGATGCGAAGGCTAATCGACACAGTACTTAGCCTTCAACAGGCTATGCCACAAATCGTCAGCCAACAAGAACCATATTCAGCCCGCCTTGAGGAGGGTGAGGAAGAGGATTGGCCCGACACCGTCGACCAAGACAACCTGCTGCCTCTGGCACCAGCAGTGACAGAATAGATGAGCTAATCTCCAAGTTACAGCGGATGAAGAGTCAAGCATCCAGCAATGGCGTCATGTCACCAGCGAAGCCCTTCCAACCAAGCCTGTCTTCCGCCTCTACAGCGCTTCCAGTCCCCAGTGCAGACTCTACCTCAGAGACCAGAGTACCAGCTCCCGCCAAGCAAGGCTACACCCTACGCTGCTGCTTGCGCAGTTCAGCAGCCTTCAAACTTTCATCAGCCTGCCTATGCACAGCCTCTACCTCCTAGACTTGCTTCCTATGCAGCAACCAGTAACCCTCAGTAGTTCGCTCAACCACTAGCTGTTGCACAGCGGGCTTCAAGGACGCCAGGACAAGCCTGGCAGGGCCCAGCCACCTTTCCCTGTGATTCAGCCGTCACAACCGAGCAGAGCTACAGGGGGCCGCGCCCAACCATACCTCACTTCAGCCGCCGAGATCCATGTGAGTTTGCACGTTTGAAGATGGCCGTGGAGAACCTTCTGCCAGAAGAAGCCACCTGTTGGAGCCTAGTTAATTCCATATATTTATTGTATTAATCATTATTATTTGTGGTCTGGCCTATGAATTATTTCTGTTCTATATGTGAAGCCAGATAGGGCCAGTGCCAGTCAGGTCTCCTCCTCCTTTGCTGCCACCTCCTACCTATAATGAGGGAGTTAGGACAGGTGTGTTTTCCTTTTGGCTTTTCTTGGTTTTGATGGAGGAGTAATGATAGTTTTTTCAACCACTAAGATCACTAATATCATTACTAGATTATGTTTTATTTTTCTTGTATGAAAGTCAACCCAGAGATTTATGTTTAATGTAAATAAATACCTTTTTTGGATTGGAGAACTATCTCCGCGAGTGCTTTTTGGTTTAGTGGGTTTAAGACCTCCTCCTTACAAGCTACTCAATTTTACTACAATTTTTGGAATACAAGAGTAGCCAGAACACCACCGAACTCTTCAAGTACCAGATTCTGGTTGATCACCTTAAAGTCGAGGAGACTAAGTTGATCGCCGATTCCTACCTCAACTCACCTAGGCCCTACACGAACACCATGTTCGCTGTCAACAAGAAATTTGGTCAGCCACACCAACTAGCTCTCAAGAAGATCGCCAGCGTCCTTGACCCCCCTGACGTTCGCCGTGGTGATACCACAGCCTTCGAGTGGTTCGCCCTTTATGTCCAGTCGTTGGTTGGGCTCCTAAAGACACTGGGCGCTGATGGTGAAGCTAAACTTCGCTGTGGGTCCCACGTGGTGCGACTCCACAGCAAACTACCGCCAGAGCAGCGTGCAGACTTCCGTCGGTGCACCTTCCAACAGGCAGGCACTACGCCTAACCTGCTTGACCTGGCTCAGTGGCTGAAATATGAATCATGATGTCAAGACTTCAATGGGCTGACCGCATCTAGAGGGCTGAGAGAGAGGCATGCACCTAAGTCTGAGAGCCACCAAGGACAGCGGACTGTCACTGTTCTCCATGGCTCCAAGAGCCTAGAGGACACAGAGCACCCAGAGAGACCTGAAGAGTAAAGGGGGGAGAGCCAGACCCTACTGCCCTTTCTGCGAGAATGAAGAGCACTTCCTCAGTCAGTGTACGGAAGTCACCAAGTTGAGCAGGGAAGCACTCGTCGACTGGATAAAGGCCAATAAAAGGTGCTGGTGCTGTGCAGGACCCCACCAAGCAGCTCAGTGCGACCTGAAGAAGCTTTGCGGTCTGTGCTAAGGTAAACATCTACAGGTCCTTCACGACAGGCGGCCTAGACCTTCAAACCGCAACAACAGTCAACAGGCGAGCCCCACAACTGAGGTACTATACGTCGACCGCCTACCAGAAGGCAACAGAGTCCTGCTAAAAGTCGTCCAGGTCATTCTTCGCCATGACAACTGTACCCTGACAACCTATGCCATCCTGGACGACGGCTCAGAAAGAACAATGCTGCTCTCAGCAGCTGCCCAAGAGCTTGGTATGCGAGGAGTGAGGGACAACCTTCCACTGCGGACCATCCGGCAGGATGTCCAGACAGTGGGTCTGCTGTATCCTTCCGCATCTCCCTGGCTGCTGACCCAAAGACCAGCTTCAAAGTCTCCAAGGCCTTCACAGCAGCACGGCTTGGCCTGGCAGACCAGTCCTACCCGACAAACCAACTCCAGAAGAGGTACCCTCACCTTATTGGACCACCAATAAGGACTTTCTACAACATCAGACCATTGGTGCTATTAGGCTCCGATCACCTACATCTGATTACCGCCATCGAACCAATCAGACTTGGCAGTCCAGGCGGACCAGCTGCTATCCGTACCCGACTGGGTTGGGCCCTGCAGGGTCCAGAAAAGTTCCTCCAGAACAATTTGGGTCCCCATCAGTGTCTGGTGACATCCGTCCTCCCGAACAATTCTGAACTGCTCAAGCACGTGGAACGACTTTGGCAACTGACACTCTTCCCTACCGGAATGAGAAGATAGTAACAAGGTCAAAACAAGATCAAGCTGCCGTGGCCCTCCTCGAAGAGAAGATCACCCGCGTAAATGTAGCTGGGGTCCTTCGCTACGCCACACCTCTCCTGCGTAAAGGAGACACGCCTATCCTCCGTGCCCCGAAAGAAGCCGTCATTCCGAGCCTGTGAAGCACCAAACGGCGACTGGCGAAAGATCTAGAGCGTGCTAAGGCCTACAGCACCGAAATCCTGAAGTTGGTGGATGCAGGGTCCGTCTCCAAGCTAAGCCAAGAAATCGAACAAGAAGGAGAAGTGTGGTACATCCCGCACCACATGGTGAGCCATCGCGGCAAGAACAGAATTGTTTTCAATTGCTCTTATCGGTACCAAGGCCAGAGCCTAAACGATTCATTACTGCCGGGGCCCACGCTTGGAGCATCACTTTTGGGAGTGTTGCTGCGCTTCCGGGAACATGCAGTTGCCCTTGGCGCAGATATTCCACCAAGTTCACCTCCTTCTAGCAGACCGGTCCCTACTTCGGTTTGTCTGGCGTGACCTGACCAAAGATGGCCCTCCAGAGTTCTACGAGTGGCAGGTCCTCCTATTCGGGACCACCTGGAGTCCCTGCTGCGCTACATTCGCTCTACAGCTGCATGTAGTCGGACATAGCCAGCCAGAAGACGATGTGAGATCCTCCATCAAGAGATGTTTCGACGTAGATAACCTGCTACAGAGCGTCTCTACCACCGAAGAAGCGAGCTGTCTGGTAGACGGGCTAAGGGAGGTCCTATCTGCTGGAGGATTCGACCCACGCCAGTGGGCAAGTAACGTGCCCAGCGTCGTCGAACACCTACCCAAGGAGGCCAGATCTGACAGCCTTGAGCTCTGGCTCACCCACAGCGGAGCAGACTCCACCGAATCCACCCTAGGACTCAGCTGGCACTGTCAAACAGACACCATCAGCTACAAGCACCGACCCATTGAGTACGGTACGCCAACTATTGGGAATATCTACCGGGTCCTAGCCAGCCAGTACGACCCCTTAGGATTCCTTATTCCCTACATCACATGAGCCAAGATCCTCGTTCAACGCCTTTGGGAGAAACACAGCGAATGGGACGATCCGCTCCTCTCCGAGGACCTCCTTCATGCATGGAACAGCTGGGAGGATGAGCTAACGTTCTTGCCCAAGTCAACCTACCTAGAGCATACCATCCTGCTGCAGACGAGGCGAGCGTCATACATGAACTGCACGTGTTCTCGGATGCTTCAGACCAAGCCTACGGCTCAGTGACATACTTGAGAACCAGCGATCGTCAAGGCCAAGTCCATCTGTCCTTCATCCTTGCCCGCTCAAGAGTTGCCCATATACGTTGCCTCTCCATTCCCAGACTGGAACTGTGCGGAGCCGTCACAGGAGCCCAACTAGCTAAGCTCGTCGAGAAGGAGCTCACACTGAAGATTGCCCAGACTGTCCTGTGGACTGACTCCTCAACAGTTCTGACGTGGCTGTAGTCCGAATCCTGACGCTTCAAGATCTTCGTTGGCATGAGAGTGGCGGAGATACAAGAACTCACCAGCCCTGACTCCTGGCGCTACGTAAATTCAGAGAGAAATCCCGCAGATGACATCACAAGAGGTAAGCAACTGTATGACCTTGTGAAGCCCAACAGGTGGAGCCAAGAGGCCGCATTCCTTCTCCAACCTCCTGAAGAATGGCCAGTCAGACCCAGCACTGACCCCGCAGATGACGCCTCTGAACTGAGAAAGTCCGTCTTTTGTGGTGTTACCAAAGTCACGGCCAATGCAGCAGATACCCAGCAGCATGACACTTGGCAAGACCTGCTGCATGCTACAATCCAGGAGCTGCACGGGGCGGCAGATCAGAGCAGAAAACCCACCGCTGAAGATTACCGTAAAGCAGAGATCCTTATCTTCAAGTGATCCCAGCGTGAGAGCTTCCCCGACGAGCTGAGACACTTGACAGCTGGTAGCCCTGTCCCGTTGAACACTAGATTGCTCACCTTGTCCCCCGAGATGGACCAAGAGGAGCTCATTTGCGTCGGAGGTCGGCTCCGCCATGCTGAAGATCTTAACCAAACAGCGGTACACCCCATAGTGTTGGACCGGAGCCAACCCCCTATACAGTCCTCAGGCTCCCCAACATTTCTTGTGACAACACTAGCTGGAACCTATGCCAGATGACTACGGCGGGGGACACCCTCAACCAATCGCAGGCACACATAAACAAATAACCATACACACTTCAATCACACCTATGTGCAATTTGGAGTGGTCAATTGGCGTACCATGAATGTCTTGGGATTGCCGGAGGAAACCCACGTAGACACGGGGAAAACCTGCAAACCACACAGGAAGGCCAGAGCCGGATTCAAATCCACAACCTCCGCTCTATGAGGCAGATTCAAGATTGAAGAATTTTTATTCGCCATGTTTGGGCGTGCCAAACAAGGAATTTGACTTCAGTACATCACAGCCTCTGTTCAACATTTAGGTGACTAACAACACTCAGGACGTGTGAAAAATGACAAATATTCTCAGACATGTGCTATTTAGTCCATCACCTTGCCACCCTTTTTGATGATTAGTTTTTATTTATTTACAAAAATACCTATTGGTAGGTAACTATTGAGGACCATTGACAGGTAATTGGAGGGAATGATTCTATATTTATTTACAGCTCCACACTATATATAAAATCAAGAGCAATCCCATTTTGGAGTTAATTAATTTTTTTGGGTTTTTGATTCTTCCAAAGGACTATAGCAGTGAAGGCCCCTGTGGAGGAGAAAGATACGGCATTCATTAATTTATTCTAAGTTTTTAAATAAAAAAATGACACTGAAATTATTTTATCATATGAGAAAGTGAATGAGGCGTGTGGCAATATGCAGTGGGGAGATTTAGCACCAGGCTTACCAATACAAAGGAGCAGTAGTACAGCTGCGATACCAGGCAGAATGACTGAGTATTCCCGTGGTAGAAAGTACTTGTGTAGCACATGATCAGTGTCCATGAAAGGCTGGGAAGTGGCAAGATACAAAACATTTAATTTGAAAACCTGAGACGAATCACAGACAACACATTTGAGTTGAGACAACAAATTAGAGCTAGCAGGCAGGTAACAAGGAGAACTAGTCAGACCACGATTATGCCACCAATTTATCTATGGAGGGAGCTTCTTTAGCTTGGAAGCTAATAATCTGTTTTAGAGCTTGTTTTGCTAGCGTCATGCTAGACGGGATTAAAATATTTTGAGATAAAGTTGCTCAAAATGAAACTATTTATACATTGCGTTATTTATCCCATTGCGTCCATTGAAACTCACAATTTAGATCCGTTGTCACGAGGGAAATGGAACACTAAACTATTACAGATACAAATCGTTAATCACACATTCTGAGAGTTGTTTTAGGACATACACAGCTTTCGTTGAAGTAGAATTTAAGCATCCCAACGTACCAGAACAATGACCCAGATAGAATAGTAAGTAAATAGCATGAGGCTGAAGACGATAAGACTCATGCCTGCTGCTTGATCCACTCCAGTAGCCTGGGAACAAAGTAAAAAAGAAAAAAAACTGACTCATTAATGGTTT